>NW_015161972.1:159006-266337 GCF_001447785.1 Gekko japonicus | reverse complement strand
GCAAGAGTTTCTGCATCTCCCAGCCATTTGCCCCAACACAATCAACCTGGATGTTTCCAGTTTTCTCTTGTCTGTACAACATGGCTAGTGAGGCAGCAACTACAGTTAAGAATTTTCAGGACTCGCTCCACCAGAATGTACTCCATCACAGCTTTCTGTCAGCATGCTGCTCCCCAGCACCTGGTGCTGGTTAGATACCACACTGTAGCTGAGATCCTGCAAGGGCTAGCCCAGATTGCTGCAGCCAGAAAGGGGGCAGGTATGGCTGTTCATGAATGCAATCTAACAAAGGTACAGCACAACAACTGTGGTGGAGTGCCTTCTGACACATATGCTGCTCCTGGGGTTTGGACTGGGACTTTTTGTGGGAAGAGGATTGGTACATTTCAAGTCCCTGTATCTGCCAGTTGCTAGCTATGCCTCTGGGTATCATTCCTAAGCACATGGATTTGGAATGCCTTTCACGGCAGCTAATGAGAATCGGCATCACGCTTTGGTAAAGCAACATAGTTGCTGCCCAAACGTACCACAAATGACAAGAAAGTCTGGCATGGCAACTGTCCATGCAACAGTCACAATCCACATGACAAACAACCAGGACAAACCATAGTAGTGCTGTGGAGTCCCTTACCCTTACACACTGAAACACACACACTTCTGCTGTAACAAGGGAATTTCTCTCTATTCTATCAACAAGTGGATAGGCTGAGGTGTCCACATTTAAAAGTGGAAACTCATTTAAGTATTTGGTGGACTGTAGTTCACTTTCGGAAGTGGAGTTGTTAGCCTTATATTTTTGTGAATGTGGTAGGAATCCAAGATGTATATAATAGTTAAAGCTAAAACACTGGCAAATTAAGAAGAAGAGGAGGCGATTGGATTTATGCCCCATCCTTCACTACCTGAAGGAGTCTCAGAGCGGCTTTCAATCTCCTTTCCCTTCCCCTCCCTACAACAGGGGTAGGTGGGGCTGAGAGAGCTTTTTCAAGAACTACTCCTGAGAGAACAGCTCTGAAAGAACTTGTAACTGACCCAAGGTCACACCAGCAGCTACATGTGGAGGAGTGGGGAATCAAACCCAGTTCTCCCAAATTAGAGTCTGTGCTCCTAACCGCTACACCAAACTAACTTAAACCATGGGTGGGAGAAGGCATTGGAATGGCAGGAGAGAGAGATACGGTTATGCTCGGTTCCCTTCCAACCTTTGTCCCATCCCGAGACATGTGCGGGCTAGGAATTCATACCCCCCTTCGACACTGCTGTTGTGCAATGCCAGGTCTATTAATAATAAGACCTCCACACTGTGAGACTATATTGCAGCACAAGAAGTGGACCTGGCATGCATGACCGTGACCTGGATGAGGGAAGGTGAAACAGTTGCCATAAAGAGCTGTCCCCTCCAGGTTTCTTGGTCCTTCATCAGTCTCAAACAGTGGGCTAGGGCATGGGGTGACAATATTCATACGAGAGAGTTTTTCCATCAGGGCGCTCCCCATCCTGAAGATCACTGGCAATGATTGTGTAGGCCTCGCCTGGGACTCTGAGATGAGTGTGGCTGTCTTTCTGGTGTACCATCTGCCTAGCACACCAGCGGACAGCCTTCCAAGCCTGCTTGAGGAGGCAGCGAGTTGGGCCCTGGAGTTCCTGAGGCTTGTTATCCTTGGGGACTTCAATGTCCATGCTGATTATGCCTCCTCACAGCAGGCTACGGACCTAGTGTCATCCATGGCAGCACTGGGGCTCACCCAGATTGTATCAGGGCCCACACATCAAGCAGGCCGCATGCTAGATTTGGTCTTCAGCATGGGGGTTCATATGGATCTGATGGCCAAGATGTTGGTGCCATGGTTAGATCTCTGTACCCTGAAGGTCCAGCTGGGTGTCCCTGCCCCCCCCCATCTAGGCGGCAAGCAGATTCCAGAACGCTCTGCGGGAACTGATGCCCTCTGGCAATTTCTTAGATGAGCTGTTAGAGGACTGGAATTCCTGTCTCTCTGAAGCCATTGAAGGAATTGGCCCCTGATGTCCTCTCCATCCCTGGCAGAAATCATCTCCCTAGTTTGCTATGGAACTTAGGGGGATGAAATGGGAACTCAGATGACTGGAGTGAATTTGGCGGTGAGTTCATGATGAAGCCACCAGAGCATCTTATAGGACACTTATGAAATCCTATGAGATGGTGGTGAAGGCTGCTAAAAAAGAATTTAATGTGGCCTCCATCATGTCTGCTAGCTCTTTCCCGGCTCAGTTATTTACGGTAATTAGGTCACTTATGTGCCTCTTGAAGAGGAACCAAAATAACAGAAATTCAACCTTAAGCTGTGGGGCATTTGCAAGCTTTTTTTGCAGATAGTCTTGTCGCTCTGCTGTGACCTCCCAGCCAATGTTGATACATTATGTGAATTGGAGGCCCCTTGGCCATCTTTGGATTTGGTCTTTGACACCTTCAGTCCACTCTCCCGAGCCAGTGTCGACAGGATCCTGGGTGCTGTTAGGCTGACCACCTTCCTCTTAGACCTGTGCCACTCATGGCTGGTGAAAGCCAGTGGCAAGAGGTTATGAGGTCCCCTGGAAGATATTGTCAATATGTCCCTGGGTTCGGGTATCTCCCAGAGGGGCTGAAAGAGGTAGTGGTTGTTCTGCTCTTGAAAAGACCAAATTTAGATCTTATGGATCTGACCAATTACCACCCAGTCTCGAATCTTTTGTTGCCGAGTAAGGTAATTGAGAGAGCAGTGGCAGAACAGCTCCAGAATTTCCTGGATGGCACATCAGTGTTGAATCCATTTCAATCTGGCTTCTGCCCTGGCCACAGAACGGAGATGGTGCTCGTTGCCCTCACAGGCAATCTCCACAGGCAGCTGGATCGAATTGGGTCGGCGCTGCTGCCATTACTTGATCCTACAGCAGCATTTGACACAATTGAGTACAGCCTATTGACTCACTGCCTTGCCAACATTGAAATTTGGGGGGGGTAGCTTTGCAATGGTTCACCTAATTTCTCCACAGTTGAGGACAGAGGGTGGTGTTGGGAGGGACAGTGTCTCCAAGGTACCAGCTGGAATGTGGAGTTCCCCAAGGAGCCCTTCTCTCCCCAATGTTATTTAACATCTAAATACGCCCCCTCACCCAGCTAGTGCAGAGTTTTGAGCTGGGATGTCACCAGTATGCAGATGACACCCAGCTATTTCTGTTGATGGGCAGCCAGCCGGATGCCATTCCCATGAATTTAGCTGACGGATTGGAGGCCGTGGTTGGGTGGTTAAAACAGTCGGCTGAAACTGAATCTGGGTAAGACCAAGGTTCTGTGGCAGGGGGAAGCTGCGGTTGGGTTGCCAACTCATAACTCTTGATGGTGTGGCCTTATCATTGGCACCGACTGTCAAGAGTCCCAGCATGACCTTGGATGCTGCCTGCCCATGGAGGCCCAGGTCACGAAGGTCGCCAAGCTGGTGTTCTTCCAGCTGCACCAGGTAGGCCACTGGCTTCCTACCTGTCTTGCCCTGACCTAGCTATGGTAATCCATACAGCAGTCATCTCCAGGCTAAACTACTGTAATTCGCTCTAGGCAGACCTACCCTTGCGCCTGACCCAGAAGCTTCAACTGATCCAGAATGTGGCTGCGTGGGTCCTTATGGGACCCCCATATATCCACCCTGTAGCTGGATAAGTTGCCCTGGCTCCCAGTGGAGCACTGGATCAGGTTCAAGGTCTTGATTGTAACCTTCAAGGTCCTTAGTGGCCAGGGACCCACAAACCTTTGGGACCACCTCTCTCAGTATGCCCCCAGAGGAGCATTACACTCCAAGAATAACAACTCAAATTTGACAGCAAAGGGCTTACTTTAAGGCATCCAAAGATGTGGTTTATTTACACGCAATACTATTTAGAAGGTTAATAACAATCGCCCTTTGTTAAACATTTAATTGCCCATCTGAAAGGTAATAATGAACCTTGAAGATTTCACCTGTTCTGCAAAAGGTGTCAGTGTGCCATTTCATGACCAGAATATGGGTTAGATCCAGCCAGCATTTTCATTCCATCTCAGCTGTTTCTCTTATTACAGTCCACATTTCTCAAGGCTTTTGTCCACCCAGGTCCCTTTTTCACTGGTGGAAAACTAGCTGGATCCTAGCTGGATTCACTGCTCCAGGAATTATTTAAATATTTAGAGCTGCAGGGCTGTTTTCAGTGCCCTGAGCTGACAGAACAGCTCTGTTCACCTTCCATGGCTAGCATCTCACCCAAAGGTATTTAGGCTGGGCCCCTTTTGTTCTGTTTCTCTAGAACAACTATCAATTACTTGAGAACTACGCTATTAGAACAGATCATGTTTATTTCTTGGAGGTGCAAAACACAACTCATGACTCCTTTTGCATTCACATTTCTGCAGTTCTTTCTAATTATTAAAAACAATATAAGAATTAGGGTTTTTTAAAAAAAAATGCTGTATCTTTGAAGCAATTAGGTTTGGGAACAAAATGTATAGTACATCTCACCTCCCCCCTTCCCTTTATAATTCACTGAATAGCAGACAGATCCATTTACTTGCTTGCATGATGTTTCTACCAACAGGAACTCGATTGTTCAAAATCTGCAGGTGCCACTGGAAGGTTCTGGCCCTGAAATAAGATAGGACAGAGCTCTTCCAACCCCCTTCCTTCCAAATGGAGGCATTCTAGTAAAAGCATATTTGACCAGCAAAAGGTCCCCTTGGCATCAAGGACGAGACCACAGTAATTTTTTTTTTTTTTAAAGCAACAACAAACAGGTACCGTGGTAATCAGTTCACAGAAATGTACCACCTAGCCTTTTTGATAGTAACTGGGACACCTGAAAAATAAGCTTCTGCTTTGGGAAGAATTCCTTAAGAAAAGGAAAGCTGGAATTCTAAATTGAGCTGTGTGCTTGTGTGTTCCAGGGAGCTGTTTGTGGACTCACTTTCAGGAAAACACATTTCACGGTGTATTCCAAATCTCAGAAGCCAGACAAATAAGAACACCCAAGTTATTTTACTCCCTTGAGTCATGCTGTTTTTACAGTGTTCTGTATTTGGTGCTACCAGGAGCAGGGTTTTGACACTTTGCTCTCCCCTCCCCCTCTGTGGTCATCTATGGTTCCTTCAAGTGAGCTGTCCACACTGTCACTTAAACATGTCAACTTTAATGCCCTGCCATAGCCGCTTTCTAGCAACCTTGGCTATTTGAGGGATAGCAGGACTCCTCATTGTCTGAGAAGTTTCAAATGGAGTGCAGGGGGACCCAGAAAGAGACCGAACATTTTCTTTTGCTACAACCAAGCTAATCCACTGGAACTTTTAAATTCTACATCTGCCTCCCTGATTTGGGAGAGGTAGCATACAGGCTCGTTAGTGGAAATGTATTGCAATTCCCATTCCCTTTTACAATTATCCTCTAGTATCAGCATCTAAGCCCTACGCAGTTCCCCAGCCCCGCCAAAAGTGGGAGGAACGACTTCACAGTGACGCTAATCTCGGGGGACACAATCCTCTGCAAACTTTAGTGCCATGGAAACGTGCTGGGAAAGAGCTGGAGCCGAGCCTCGTCTGCTTCTTTGTGTCCTTAGCTAAGCTCTCGTTACACATCCGTATTGTTCTCGAGTCGTCGCTGCCCTTCCCCCTGCGACGGCCGGGCAGGCCCAGGCGCAGCCCTCCCCCCTCGTCTGCTTCCAGCAGGGGAGGATTTCCAAGCTCGGGCTCGACCAGGCCAGTTCATCCCCGCAGCGCCGGGACTTCCGATCCCCCACGGGGCAAAAGCCACCCTCTCCGGCTGGAGCCCCGGCGACTGTTTCCAAAGCACTAGCCTGACGCGGGAGGCGGTCGCTGCTGCTCCAATCAGGCGGCGAAGCGGACGGGAGGCGCCTCCCTCGGCGGCGGTCACGGGCACGGAGTCTCCTCGCCGGGGAGCGCAGGGGTGGCGCTGCCGCCGCCCGCTCCTTCGAACAGCTGCTGGGGGCTCTCAGCGAGCAACGTGGCGCGGACCTTCCGCTTCTCTTTGAAGCGGCCCGAGCGGGAGATCTTGAGGTTCCTACGGCTGCTGCTGCTGCTGCCCAAAGTGGGCGGCTGGTTCTCCAGCGAGTCCGAGGGGTTACTAGGCGTGACGAAGGGCGGCTCCGAGGGCTCGGGCGGCGGTGCTTCTTTGGGCTTTTTGCGGGAAGTTAGCGATTTCCACCAGGCGCCCGAGGAAGAGCTGCCTTTGCCGCCGGAGGGGGCGGCTGCGGCCGCGCTCTCGGCCATCTTCGACGCACCTTTCTCGGGGTCTGGCCAGCCAGGGCCGGCGGCGTCCTGGAGGAAAGGAAAGAAAGGAATGAGGCGCATTGAGCTTCGGTGTCTCGGGACCCGGCTTGGGCGCTGCAGCCCAAGCCTCCCCCGAGGGCCAGGAGTTCTAGGAGGCAACCCCCCCGCCCCAATACTCCAGGGAAACAGCGACGGCCGTCGGGCCCTGGATATTGCTCCCCAGGCCCCAGAAAAGTTGTCGCTGGGGATGAGGCTTCTTTGGCCCAGAGGGCTGACTGCCGACCAGATTGGACCTTGGGGCCTTTCAGAAAAACAAAACCTCTCCTGGCGACGCTCTACACAGTTCACTGAGAGCGGCCTGTTTGTGGGCATAGTCTTCCCTCATTAATACCACGTGCCTGTTTTGACTTTCAACTCACTGGGTTTCAACCTCTCACGCAGGCCTGTAGCTGGGATATTATTTTTTTTAATTTGAGGGGCCTTTAAATAAATCAGGGGGCACCCTGGCTGCACACTCCCCCCAAGTGAGCACCTCAAGTAAAAAATGGAAAGGGGGGGGGGGCTGGGCTGGATAGGAAGTTGGAGGGGCTTGGTGGTAAATGGGGGGGGGCAGGCCCAGGGATGCCCTACTGTAGCTACGGGCCTGCTCTCACAATCCAGTTCTCAGGCTTCTCCCCAGAACCTTTTTCTTGGTTGTGGCAATTTTTCAAGCCTCCCCAAGTATAAGTAGAGGCAGCCCAATAGTGCTTGGTTCAACCTTTCAGGCCCACCCCAACCCATTCAGTGAAAGCAAGCAAGAAAACAGAGCCAGCAGCTACTGTAAGATTCCCCAAGTAGGGATCCTGAAGGAACAACGATGTGCTGAAGGAGGGGACACACGGCTGCCTTGGGCCAGCCTGGCTGGAGTCAAGAATACAGGGCTGGGTTAAGACAGTTTTATGTTTCATTCTAGAGGCCCTAATCCCAGGCCTAAACTGTTGTTTACTTAGCTTGTGTGTAAATCTGGCTCTTTTTAGGATAGATTGGCACTCAGTCTCTCAGGGCAACCCAGGCACCAACAGGAAGGGATTCTGTTGCAAACTGAATTCAGTTTCTAGCTGCATGGATGAGCTGGATTTCTTGCTGCTTGAATGGAGCCATCTGAAGGCTAAAATCTACAGGTTTTAGTCTTGCACTTCACTAATGGAGGCAGCTTTTCTCAGGTGTAGATGGTTCACAGTCACATCCCCACTACTGTTGCTCACTCTATTGCACATGCTTGTCTGTGTCAATAGGTTTCATAGGGAAAAAAAAGACTTGTTTCCAGTACTAAAATCACAACACTTGAAAAGCTATATAAACTTGAATTCATCTGGAGTGTTTCAACCTTTCCACAGTACATTGTCTTCTTTTGTGCTGACCAAGTCATTAGCAAAAGTTAAATCTCTCAAAGATTGGCTAAGCAACCAAGAATTCAGTTGCTTAGCACAATTCATGAAAAGCCTCTTTGGTTTAGGAGATTTAAATAAAGGCTTGTGGTATTTCCAGCACACTGGTTTTCTGACTTCTTGATAAGCCTAGCTAGAACTGAACATTTGCAGAGAAGTTCAGAATTCTGTTTCTAAGTTAGCAGAATGAAGTTAAAATGCTAATGTTTCTAGATCGGGAATTTGCATTAGCATGTCGTCCAGGGCACAACTGTTGGAACAGAGTACTACAGTTTTAGATGAACTATGGAAGGCCGCAATCCTAAATCTTACTGGGGCCTGCTCATGCAAACAGGCACAGGGCTGCTCTGTAAGCCAGGTAATAGCAAATACTCCTACGAAGAACACATTCTGAATCAAGCAAAAAGCGTAAACATTCTCTGGGCTAGTTTCAAGATGTCCACTGTAACAGGTGGCACAGAGAAACAGTTCAGGTGCTTAAGCATTCTGCATTCATTTTAAACGTGCTGACTTACAGCCTGCAAACATCTCTAGTAAGGTTTCTCTCTAGCTCTGTCATACTATTGATTGTACTTATGCATGTGACATTTGCTTTGCTGAATCAGAAATCTGCCTAGTTCCAATGACAGTCAGTCCAGTGCTCTGACAACTTCAGAAGCCAGGCATGATGGCACAGTGATCATCCTTGATTGTCTCCCTGAGCTCTTGAATCAGTGTAATCTGCCTTTGATCCTAAATGCTCTATTTAGCTATCAGGTATGTGAAATGAATGATGAGAGCTAATTTGTTAGGAGTAAAGAAGTACTGGAAGTCTGCCTTTGGTCTGGGGAACTATCAGATGTTCTTTAGCTTTCTTGTTCACTTCTGTGCAGTTGCACACACTCAGATTGGTTCTGTGACAAGGACTGTTTTGTTAAGAACAGAAAACGAACAATTCCTGTGCCTTTTACAAGACTGTGAAACTTCACAAAACCTTTAATAGGAACAAAAATTAGTAGTCATTTTTTAAATAATCCTGATAGCCAGGCATTTTTTAAAAAACACACACATTGCCTCCTCAGGCCTGTACCAAAGACCTGAAGATACCCTGTCGGAAGGGCTTCATGCTAGGGTTGTGAAGCCTTTGCTGAGCTGAAGAATGCAGATGGGAATGGGGGCAGGATTTCACCCACGCAGAGGCCAGTATTGAAGTAGGGGGGGGATCATGGAGCTGGATGGAACGCATCAGACTGCTTCTAAGGGACAGAGTGAGGCAGCTTTGTTTCTAGAGGTGGGCCAGAGGAACAGAGACTGAGTGGCCTTTGGAACCAGCAGCAGGGAGAGCCTGTTACTTAATAGTGATGGTGAAATGCTCCCTAATGGGATGTTGAGGGAGCAGCATTTTGCTTCCCTGGGCACCCTAGGCACGCAGCCAGGAATAGCTAGAGGGCCTCCGATGCACCTGTGCTGTGCAAGCAAACCAGGCAGGTGCAACAGGGACAGTGGGAGAAAAGTTCTTCTCATTTCTCCAGCTCCTCTTGTAGTCTCACTCATTTGACTTGGTCTCTTTGAAAAGGAAAAAAACCGTGAATTGGTGAAGGTTTTAAGAAGAGCCCCTGATCAAAAAGCGACAGCCTGCGCACCTTCCCGGGCCATCCTCCGTCAAACCACTGACAAGCGTTGCGAGAGACAGCTTTACCTGGTGGATTTCTACCAGCCGCACAACAGAGCAGTGTCGAGGAGTCGCGCGGCAGTGGCGCCCGCCCGCCAGAGGCATTCAAAGATCGCAACCGAGTCCCGCTTAACGGGGCAGCCGCCGCCATCAAGCCACCCCGTCGCCGTCTACGGGGCTACTCGAGGGAGAAGCCCGGCTCTAGCCAAGCCCACCTAAGTTGCAAGTGAAGGGATGCCGGAAGATTTCAGCGCCCCCCCTCGCCCACCGCCCGGGCCGCGAAAGCTCCCAACGCCCCCTCCCTCCGATGACACTCGTGGGCCGGCGAGGGAGCAGGAGACACCCCCCCCCCGGCCGCCAGCGCCGCTTTTCCTTTTTTTGGCAGGAGACCCCCCCCCCCCCGGCCGCCAGCGCCGCTTTTCCGGGCCGGTGGGCGCTGCGCCCTGGCGAGGAGTCTGCGGAGGCCGGGGAAAGGCACCGCGCCGCGCGCTCTCACCCACCTGCTGGCTGGCTGGGCTCCGAGCGCCCTCAGTCCATCCCGCAGGCCGCCCGCGCCGGGGAAGCGGCGTCACCTGGGCTTCCTCCGGGGAGCTCCTCGCTCCCGCAGCAACAGGCTGCCGCGGAGAAGAGGGCGCCCGCCTGCCTCTCCAACTTTCCGCAGGTGCACACGCGCTCCGGCAACTTGGGCAGCCCCTCTTGCCGCCAGCCACTTGAGCCCCGGCCGTTTCCAGGGGCGACTAGAAGCAGCTCGGCAAAGGCAGCGGCGGTTGTTGAAGGGAAGCGCTTTTCTTGCCCTCACTTCCCCCCCTTAAACAAATGTCACCCGCCCGACTCACTTTCTTCCGCGGTCCTCCCTGTGTACCTGGCGCTGGGAAAACAAGGAAGCAGGTGTAGGTAAGCTCTTGAGAGGAATCCCCCCCCCCTCCGCCCTTTCTTCTCCTTCCTAATTGTGATTGGTTCCTATAGAATGGCAGCTTGGCAAGGATTGGCCCGGGACTGGGAGAAGTAGCAGCACGGTATAAATCAACCGGCAAGGAGAGATGCCGGCAGTGAGTGGGGTACAACTTTTTGGTCTCTGCCAGTTTTGGTTGGATGCTGGCCATGCAGTGCAACTTGGTTCTCTCCCTTTCTCCTGAACTGATTTCCGTGTAATGCTGTCATGGGTTCTTTCCACCTCTGCCAGTCTTGCTGCCCATGTGACTATTCTGTTGGCAGAAAGGAGAAGAAAGTGCCAGGCAGAGCAGCTCTCCAAAGCAATATAAATAGCCTGGTTTATTTTGCCATTTGTAATCAACAGATCTTTCTGTTGTTCCATGTTTTAGTCCTATCCTTCTCACTTAACCTTGTGCTTTGGACTCTACCTGTTTGAAAACCCCAGGGTGGGGACTGTGCGTAGTTGTTATCTGGTGCTGATTCACTGTGTTCATTCCCCACAAATGGCAACTGTGTCTTCAGAGTCAGTGCAGCATACAGGCTTAATTACCAACAACCCTGTGAAGTAGGATGGGTTAAGTAGTGATCATAATAAAGCCATCCAGTGGGTTTCATGGCACAGAAGGGATTTGAAACTATCTCAGCCTGTTCTAAGACCACCACCACACCTCTTTAAGAGCTTGATTTTTATTTATTAGAATATTCCTTGTGGTTCAAGGTGGTTGTATTAAAACACTATAAAGTATTTATAAATGTGATAAACTAGCTGTGATGTAATATATGCTAATATTCCACGCAACTAAGTTTATTTGACATGGTTTCCCATGTCTGTACTTAATTAAGGAGAAAAGTGGCTGAAATTTTTCATAATGTAGGAGATCATAGGCATGGAGAATTGATGGAACAGGGGGTATATGAGTATCCATATATATATATATCTAAAAAAAAATGCCAGAGCCCATTTTGCCAAATACAAGAAGTATTATATTTAGGAATGGACATGAACCGGGAAAATGTGGTTTGTGATGTGTTCCATTTGCAAACCACGGACCTTGACAAATGTTTGTGGTTTGTGATGTGGTAGAAACCCCCCCCCCAGTGTGCTAGGGATACCAAACTTGCAGGAGGTCTCTGGATGATTCTCCTCGACCGACCCTCCATGTTTGGTGAGGATTGGATTTACGGAATCTGAGTTACAGCCTCCCAAAGAAGGTGCCCCCAGGAAAGTGCTTTCCCCAGAAAGCGCTTTCCTGGGGGCACCTTCTTTGAGGGGCTGTAACTCTGACTCCACAAAACCAATCCTCACCAAATTTGGCAGACAGGTAGAAAAGAGTCAGCCAGAGATCCCCATTGAGTTTGGGGGTCTCTAGCTTACACAGGATCCATTCTATACACTCCTGAACCTCTTGAAGCTATCCCTGTCAAAATGACTGCAGTGGAAGAATGGGAAATATTCCCTAGGAAGTTGAACACTTGAAGACTTATCGGCTCCCTAAGAGCCTGAGAACATGCAAAAAGAACCTTTCTTTCTTCCTTCCTTCCTTCCTTCCTTCCTTCCTTCCTTCCTTCCTTCCTTCCTTCCTTCCTTCCTTCCTCATAAAGTCTTGAATGCTCTTTAGGCTTTCAAGATGAAAAGAGGGGAATGCAATGGGGAAAACTATTGTGCAATTGTTGATTTACAGCAGATAGCTGATCACTAAAAATTGCAGATAGATATTTATGTTATCATCTATGTGGAAAATGCATGCATGAAATGTTGTCTGTGTTATTTTCTGTTGGATAGTGTGTGGCTCACATGTAGAATAAGACAGAAACTGTCCAGAAGGTCCTTTCTCTCCCTGCCCACAACTGATGTGAAGCTGGCCTGATTCTCTAGTGAGAAGCCTACCTTTCTTTCCATTTGCTTGGGTAAAGAGATTTCACGCTATTGCTACATTTCTGCTTACTTTTAAAATACTACCCAGGACTTAGAAATCATGGCAACACCATGCCAACTTTTTGCATTAGCATGAAGTGTTTGTGCGCATGCATGGGGGACATTATGAATATATGAGACAACCCAAGCCAGGGCACCCCAGCCCAATACGATCTGCAGCATTTTTAAAATTATATTTTTTGGCAAGTGGAAGTAAGATCGACCTGCAAGGAAATACTGCTTTGATTGGGTGGTGCTTTTGGAAAAAAATTGCAAGTAGAAGTAAAAAGGAGGCCTAGGTGAGTGAGCGTGTTCTTATTCCACATCTTTTTTACAAAGAGCTCTTCAAGTTTCCTGTGTTGAGCTGTTCAAAGTTAAAGATCAAGATCGAAGCACCATTCTTCTCAGTCTTGGGATTGGCATGGGGCGGTTGCATTTCGACAGGTGAAGGTTCAGGAGGTTAGGAGTGTGTAGAACAGATCCTGTGCAAGCTAGAGACACCAACTTTGGAGGATACGTAAAGGAGCATCCAGGGGAAGTCCTCTGTGAGTTTGGTGTCTCTAGCTTTCACAGGATCCATTCTATACACTCCTGAGCTGCCTAAACCTGTGTCTTGTCAAAATGGTCAGATTCAGGAGTGTATAGAATAAATCTAGAGACACCAAACTCACAGAGGACCTCCCCTGGATGCTCCTCTACATGCCCTCCAAGTTGTTCCTTTGAAGTCTGGTAAACATTTTGATTGAGTGGAGACTCTGTCTGAGAATGTATCCAGTCACAAACCAGCAGGATCCTCCATGAACAGTTTCAAAGTTCATGGAACTGCTACAAACTTGACTTTACAAAGTACAAACCGGCCAAAATTCATCATGAACAGGTTCATGCCCATCCCTAAATATATTTGGCTGGAAGATGCATTCACACTAGTGAATGGAAGATGCATTCACACTAGTGCCCTGAGTTATTATTTATGAGATGATACGGACTTCCTGAGAAAACTACAGTCATTTGGTGACCTTGCTGAAAACACCATTCTGCAAAACCCCTAGACACCAACATTACAGACAAGGATGTGTTGTAAGCCATCAGGAATGACATCCCTGATGATGCCATAGTAAAGCTGGCTGTTGGGTTTTGTGACTTTGTCCTTGCCTACAACTATCTCAGGTTTGGGGATGTCCTGTATCTTTGAACCAGTGGCAGTTCCATGAGAACTCTGTGGCCTCATGGATATCCACACATTTATAACAGATTTAGAACAATTCTTCTTCAGCAGTTGTCCCCAAGCTCCTTCTCTTTACTGGATATTAACTGACGACATTTTAATAATCTGGACCAGTGAGAAGGGAATATTCCACTAGGACAGTAACGGCTTCCACTTCACCATCAATCTGAGTGTGGACCAGTGGGTAGCCACTACCCACAAACACGTCACAATAAGATTAATTTAGTGCTAAAGCAGATGTGATGAAGACCACAATTCCCTGGTTCATTCATGTGTAAAATGTAAATTGGAGGTTCATTAACCACAGTTTACTTGAGGGCCATGAAAGAAAAGGGGGTTTAACTCTTTGACTTCAACTTAGTTTCACTGTTTGAAGTGTGGTCTTCCACTATGCTATCAGAGGTTTAAAAGAGAAACATATTTTTACCCTTTTAAAATGCTAATAGCAGAGCAGTGGGGATGGTTTTTGACTAGTGAAACTGGGTGGAGGTGAAACCCTCTTTCCCATCGCTGCACAGCCCCAAAGCAAACTGAGGCTTCATCATCTGCCAGCACCCTCTCCTCTATGTGAGCCTACAGCTACCCACTGGGATTTTAGAACTGTATGCATAGGAAAACAAGCTATGCACTTGTGGTAAGGAATTGTGGTCACTGAGTGTATTTGTGTGTGTTGACCCATGATGGGTTAAAAGGACATTAGATACCTTTCTGAACTTGAAAGTTCAGCACAAATCTGCTGCAAGATTTCACACAGACTTCATTGAAGTTTAGTGGTTAGCTCTGTCCTATTAACTTATCTTTTCAGTCTTGATTCATTTACCTTTGGCTCCTAGATTGTCATGGGTTTATGATTTGGTGATGCAGCAGAGAATACAAGAAAGGCACACCTGGTATATGTTTTGTCAGGATAGGAATTAGAGTAAATCCACAGCATGGCCAATATGGCCCCATTATAGTAAGCCAGCCAGAAAATGGATACCTCTCCTGAGTTTCATAAACACAGAAGTGGTCAATAACAATACCATAGCTGTTTAGATACTTAGGAGATGCAAGCCACAGAGTGATGGTGGTGAGTTTACTTTAGACAGAAACTTATGTTGACTGTTGGGATCTCTGTCACATCCTAGTATGGACTTTTGGAGTACATATTGGGATGTGCATAACATACCACCTCACTGTATCTATATCTCCACCCCACCCCCATCTCAAAATTATCCTGTGTTTGTATAGTAGGAAATTTATACAGTAGAGTGGAATAGGAATACCATGTATTGTCATTCAGGCACTTAAAAGCTTCAGTTATGTGGTTTCAACATACACACACACAGAGCCATATAAAAAGGAAGGAAAATAATAAATTAAACTGGCTGCTAAGACAACCCCCCCCTAAAATACGTGCACCCCACACCCCGTTAAAGCTTGAACTCTGGTCAAATGTGGGAAGTGATTGAATGATCCTTTGTCCAAACACAAACTGATAAAAATCTCAATGATTTGAAGTGCTTATGTCTTAGTTTTAGCTGCATCTGCAAAATGCAAAGCTTTTTTTAAAAAAGAAAATTTGCTATATACAAGATATATGCAATTAGAAAAACAAATATAGAAAAAATATAGTGAAACCAAGATGGTTGTTGTTGGTGGGGTTGGCAGTGAAAATTACAGACAAAGACTCAACACATTTAATGAGATTCCCCCCCTTCCATTTACACTATCATAAATTACAACGCATATGTCACTTCACAAAATAAAACCATTTGCATACCATTTTAAATGACAGTATTTAGTACATAACCTACAACAATTAAATCTGTACAATTCAGGAGAATCTATAGTAGTATTGTACCAACAAATCAGACCTCACTAACACCTGGCCTGCAGCCTGAATCTGTCTGTCTAGCCTTTGGTGACCCTATGCAAAGGCTAATATACAGTATTTCTTGTGCCCCTTTTTGTCTTCATTTATTTTCATTATCAAAGTTACATATTTTTTTCAATCTGAACAGAAACCTATGCTCCCTGAAATAATTCAGAAAACAGCATAACTGAGTTTTAAAAACTGATTTGTACAAATCAAGAAGAAAGCTTATTAGAGCTTTTCATATTGAAAACCCACTTTTGTAATAAACTATGCTACCTTCTTGTCTTTGAAATATTTATACAAAATCTCATGAAGAGGAAAAGTCTAATATTAGGAATCAGCTGCATTAGATTAGATAATAAGGTCAACCTCTGGAAAGAACAGGCAAAAAACCTCAGGAGATTTGGTAATATACCAATTCTCTTTCTTCTTTATTAACACATTTTCCCAAAGACACGGAAGAGAAATACTTAATTTTCAACAAGTTCACTTTTATAAATACCAAAGCAAAGTAATGCAACTTGGCTTTTGAAAAATAAAAAATAATTAACTCTAAATAAGTGCTAACTTTCAGCAAGGCCAAAAAATATCCAATTTCCTGGCATCACATCTTTTAGACATTATTGTGTTCAATGGTTCTAATACCAACACTTGAAAAAACCTGCTGTCTTTCTCTTTATTGGAGGTGAGGATGAAGATAATACTGTAACTGTTTCAAAATACCATACTACTAAGAGTATAGAATACTAATTTCTAGAATATAACATAAACCAAATAATTTTTAAAGATACCCTTGAGAAATGAAGTTTTCTTAAAAACATGTGCAATGAAAAAGCTATATCAGGATAATACTGCACTAGTGTTAAATGTTTTTGATGTGACATTGTGAAATGTTGAAGAGAAATATATGGAAAATCATCAATGCACCGCATTGGATTATACTTACTAAAATAAAAAATACAGTTTTTGCAGCGAGATAAAGTAAATACATATTTAAAAATTGGTTTGTTTTACTTTAGACATATATAATTATGCCTTAAATAGAAAGAAATTGTATATCCTGATATATCTAATACTGATAAACATCCTGACCCTAAATATAATGGACAAGATCAGAAATCCGTGTTGCCTTTTTATTCTCTTTTATGAATGGAAATGCCCCCCATGCACTTAGAATTTCCTGTTATGCATGCAAAGCACTCCAGAATTCATAGACTCGTAAGCCCCTGCTTCTACAGAGCTTTGTCTGAACATGAGAGGTTGCTGCAACCCAGCTACTCCAAATTTACCTTTCTTATCTATAAAAGGGCAATATTCAGTATGCACAGAGGCAAACTGAAAACATGAGTTCATGGCTAGAACGTTTACCTATGGCCATCATGGAGAAATAAATCTCACTGTGTTGAGTAACACTTATTTTCACATAATGGCTATGATGTAGAGCTCTTTGTAAGGAACAGTGGGGTATATATCTGCAACTATACATAAGGATTCTGACCAAACAGGTAACTGAAGTTTCAGCTGTGGATTTAGATCAGTGATATCAGAGCAGACTGTGTGGGGGTACACTCATGAGCTGTTGATATGCCCCTCCCTCATCACTCTATTGGACTGGCAGTATCAAATGAGCTGTATGTTGACACCTTCAATCCTACAAACTGCTTTGTGATCCTGTTCTTTAAATAGGAATCATGATAGCGACAGTACTTTGGGGATCAGGTTAAAAGTACCTTTTTGCTTCAGTGATCTAAATAACCATATAAAGTTTGTGTCCTTTAATAAGTTAATAGCAGAACAGTCTGTAACCTTTCAACATAGATACACACTGGAAACAAGGCAAAGGAGACAAGGCAAGAGGATTTTTTCTGACCTTCATTCTCTCTTAAATAATAATAATAAAGAGGTATATGTCTATGAGACATACACTTTACTAAATGTTTTGGCATTCATCTGCAACACAGCAGAAAATGAAGTGCTACCCATTTTTCTTGCTCTTCCAGGAAATTGTTTTTCTTTAAACTTGGACTTTCATAGAAGATGGCTATGAATTTATTCCTTCATTTGTCTAAAACAAAACATCTTCATTTTCTATTAATATTTGCACAATCAGCTTCTGGTACCGCATGTCATTGAGAGTGGCAAGGGTGCTGTCCTCTGGGGGTCTCATTAAGGTAGGCCCAAACACTATTCCCAGATTTTCAGCATTCATAAAATTATCTTTTTCATTCATGGTAATCCTAAATTGGAAGAAAAAAAGAAATATCTTCATTAGAGGGGTTTTTTTGCATCATTTCCATGTTATAAAGTTATATTTGCTTCATGGGTGAATAATAGTGTATTAGAGTACCTTCTACAACTGTAACAGCAAGGTTTGTGATGGAAAGTTACTATAAAGCATGAGACAACATAATTGTCAACTCTCAAAACCCCCTTGAAATATTTTTAATTGATGCATACCATGCATGCTATAATGTACGGATGAAGCACCTGTGAATTTAGGCTACCAGATTTGCTTTATTGAAGACAGTGGTACTGTGGACACTCCTCCTTGAACTGATGCAGAATGAAATGAACAGAGAAGCCCTTGAGAGCAAGAAACTCCAAGTGAAGAATCCACATGGCCTCAGAGAATGACTGGATTTGGACATTTGACTGTCTGATTTTATCAGTATAATTATAGCAACAAACTAACTCAAAAAATAATAGTGTGACCACACTGTACATTTGAATCAGAATTAACTTTGAGCGCTAACATTCTTTGTCATGCAGTATTGTTTATGTTTGTTTATATGTTCACGACTTAGAAGTAAAATTTTTACCTGAACTTCTTTAACACCTGGGCCATATCACGGGAGATTTGTAGACACAAGGTTGTCTAAGGAGACATTTCTTCTGTGATGATGGTACTGGGGAGGGAGCTGGACTAGAAATACCCTGGACTAAGGTCCCTGGACAATTCTCTCTGACTGTCCATGGCCCTGTTTTTATTACCTAGGGATCTGAGGCAGGTGTGGGGGGGATACAAGATGGCCAGCTCATAATGCCAGGAGATGCCAGTTGCCATGATGATGAAATGGTGGCCAGCAGAGCTAATGGGAATTGGTGAAGGGAAGAGCTGTGGCCAAAATGATGGGTTCCTGGTCAGACAGCAGAAGGCCCCAAATACCTTGCAGGAGATAGGGAAGAACGGAACAGGCTGATGGTTTTGTGGCTCAACAGAGGCTAGTCGAAGTGTGAATGAGAGGAGGCCCACTAGTGGTGACCACTAGGAGTAATCCACTACAGTTAGAGTACCTCCAAAAAAAACTCATAACAGTTTAAACATGCTTTGTAGCACACTTCTGTACCTGACAAGAAAAATGGCCAGCTATCATTTTACATGCAAGTTAACTTACTTTTTGAGATGAATCATCAAATATCTGAGAGTCTCATAGTGTGCAGCAGGAAGTAACATCAACACTTCATGGACTGCTTCTAACCTTTCATCAGGATTGGAGATTTCTATGAAACACAATACAAGATTTATATAAACTCTGAGGTAAATAATGCAAATATTTTAAATAAAGAAATCCATATTCATATCTGTAGAGTTTTAGAAATGTAAAAAGTTAGTCCTGATGAAGTTTACTCTTCTTTGTATACTCACAGAAATACATTCTTAATCTCTGTGCAGAGAACTTCCCCTTGCACTTAGTTAAATGTTTAATTGTTCAAAATTAGAATTATTAATTAAAATGGCACATGTTGAGAGCCATTGTGGCATAGAAGCTATCATGTCAGACAAGGATTTGAGCAAACCTGGTTCAGATTTCTGCTCCTCGACAAAGCTTGCTGGGTGGCTTGGAATACGAATTGTTCCTTAATCTAATCTGTCTCACAGGGTTGCTGGCAACATGAAACAGGGATGGAAGAACTATGTGCACCAATCGAAATTCCTTATAGGAACAGTGGGATAAACATGTGATAAGTAACGTAATATATAAAATGTCATTTTAACAGGAGTTCTTGAATGACAGCATGCTCCTGTAGAGGGGTGACTGATGACTAATAGCGCAGTCTGAATGCTGGTATCCTTTTATCAATGAGCAGTATAGTCAAGATCCACCATATACTTATTAACACTGGAAATCCCTAGGCGAATAAAACAAAGGCAGCCTGCAGACAACCATTCTTTCACTGCTTTTCTTCACAAAAAGGCCCAAAGCTGCTGACATCAGTCTCTGCTTTTCCATGTTATACTCACAACAACCCTATGAAATAGGTTAGATTGAGAGAAAGTCACTGACCCAAGGTTGCCCAGTAAGATTTCATGGTCAAGTGAGAATTAAAACCTGGCTCTCCCAGAACTTAGACAGTCTTCATACTACACCACATGGCCTCTTGAGCAGAATTTAATGAATGTTTTGTAAGGCAACTTGAGGACCATTTGTGGAAAGGTGGGAAACCTTGCAAGAAACAGCACCAGGAACCATCTGGTATCTCAGCGGAAATTAGCAATCCAATAGGAAGCAGTGGGGATGTGTTCCAGTCCCACAACAGGGAAATTTTGGGTGTTCTGCCTTTTGAGTGTTCTGCCAACAACAATGGCTTGTACTCTAGCACTACTTTCCAGTAATGCAAATGTCCTTCCCTTGGTGAAGGGGGGTATGTGATTTTGCCAATCCCCTCTCCCACTGAAATATCTCCATGAACAAAATCTGGGGGAGGGGATTCAGTAGACTATAGTGAAAGGGAACAGGCAGTAAAGTCTCATTCTGCAAGCTTTGTCTTGCATGAAGTTCATTGGATATAATGATTCTAGAAGAAAATGACTAGAACTCAATCCCACAGAGCAGCACACTAACCACAGAGTCATAAACAGAAAACAGTCTGATGATGGTGCTTTGCTGTCTTCCATGAGCCTGTATGCCTCACCTCCATTCCCCTCTAGCTATATGCAAGACATCCACTTAGACCAAAATTAAAGGGGTCCATTATATGATGATAATCCAGTGAAACAACCTGGGCTCAGTAAGTCAGAAGGCCCACCTTCAAACTCTGCCCATTTTCTCACAAGGCAAAGAAGCAAAAAGAGGTGTATACACCCAGTTTAGCGAGCGGTATTCATAGCCAATCCTAGGAAACACTGATTAGATCAATGACCTCATTCAGGCAGGTGTGGTTTGCTCTTGGTGGTAGGGGCTCAGAAGGAAGAGGTAGGTGTAATCATTTGGTGCTGTCCCTTGGCCAATTTGAATATATTATCTTAATCATCTGGTTGTGCAAGCATAATACTTCACTGTTAGAGGGTGAGGGAAGAAGCCTCAAGAGAGCATAATATTCCTCCTAAGACCCTTTCCGTCTGTAACAATTCCAGACGGGTAGCCATGTTAATCTATTGTAGTAAAACAGAACAGAAGATCCAGTGGTACTACATGGGTGTTTTGTTTCCCTTACCAGTCCCTCTACTTCATGCTCATTCAGGGCCGGCTCCAGCTTATTTTGCACCCTAGGCGAGGATCCCTTCTGGGGGCCCCGTGCACCCACCCATTTCCAAAAATAAATGCATTTTAGGAAGAATGAAAAACACAAATAATCAAGAAACTCCTAGAGTACGGGGCCGGGTGCAGTTTGGTGCCCCTAAGGGCCGTCCTGCTCTAGGCGATCGCCTAGTTCGCCTAGTGAGTGAGCCGGCCCTGTGCTCATTGCACTGGTAAAAGAACTTTATTAGCTGTAGCCTCCATCTGGTGCTAAGCTTGTGTGGTTTTTCTGCTTCATTAGAGTAATGGAGTTTAGGTGATACTTTCCTGCATAGAAGGTGTAACACGTAGGATACACAATGCAATTCTAAGCAAGTTTACTCAGAATCCTCCTAAAGTCTACTCACTGCGGCTTACTCCTAAGAAAGTGTTTTCTTAGCACATTCACTCTATAAATGATACATCACATGCTATGTGTCTTTATTCAATAAAGATGCATTTGATATAAAACCTCCCATAACAAAATAATAAATGAAACAAGCGATGTGCCTCAGTACTTACTTGCTGCCTCTATAAACTTGGAATAAGTATCATAGGTGATTACAGGAATTGGCAAGTCTCTGAAATACAGCTTTAGGGCTCCAGCAATGATGTTTATGTCTGGATAGATGTTTGCAGAGACATCTGCCTTGTCACCATCTAGAAAAGGAGGAGAACAAATGAAAAGGCCCTTGTTTTCAGCAATGTTAGTCATGACAGATATTTTTTTTCAAATTTAACTACACATAGTTTTTAAACTGCTAGAGAATGAATGGTGTAGTGGCTGTATGGAGGAAAGCTGAAGTACCTTTAGCCTATCACAGCCTGTCTGTACAGCTGTTGTCCCTCCGTTACATTCCCAGAAACTCCAGCAATGGTGTTGCAGGCTATATTGGTATAGGGGCAGGAGCTTGCATTCTTGGCAGCACCTATAGACATCACAGGAGTCTGGGGCTATTCCAGAACAACAGAAGTGGCAATGCTCATTCAGTGAGTAGAGGCTCCTCTGTTGCATTGTAGTGGATCAGAGCATTTCCCTTAAAAATATCCTCCAAGTTAAGCCTCACTTAGGAGCTTCCTTTCCCATTTGAAAAATACACTGATAAATGTTATGTATAGTTATTCCTTCCTGTATATGATGGAACCTTGTATTCTGCTTATGAAATGATAGCAATAATGTTTTGTAATTCTTTTAAAGCTTTTCTATTTAGCAGGACAGAATTTTAGAATCTCTGTAGATAAACTATGACAATGATTACATTGAAAGGTCTACCTTCTACCAAAACATATTCACAACATTGCAACTGAACCAGAAGCTACAGGTACGAATGAAGGAACAAAAATCTAATATCTCAATCATACACAGAACCAGGGCTCTAGTCGGGGGGGAGCTCTCAGGTACGGAGCTCCGGAAGAGAACCTCTAGGGGGCGGGGCGGTCACGTGGTGAAGCCCCACCCCCTTCTTTACCCCGCCCTCTGCTTCGATCCTCATTCCGTTTGGGAATGAGGATGAAGCAGGAGGGTAAGTAGCCGGGCCTTCTGACACACTTCCGGCGATGTCAGGGGGTGTGGCCTTCTGTCACTTCCGGCGATGTCAGGGGGCGTGGCATATGCAAATAAGTTATGCTAATGAGTTATGCTAATGAGCTCCGGCAGCTCTTTTTCTACAACAAGACCCCTGCACAGAACTGTTTTGTATCAAAATCAATTTAAATCTTAGGACTGGAGAGCAAGTCTGTTAAACAAGCCTATCTGAAACAGCAAACTGATCTGAACCCTTATATTAGAATTTACTCCAATACAGTACCACTTCTCCCATCACAATGTTTATTCTGCCCCAGCCAGCCTCATATTTATCCTCACTTACTTGGCACAGCAGCATTAGTATTATAAAACATTGTTTGGACAGCTCTATTTAATTGCAGTACAATGAGCACTAAAGTGCTACACTGAAAGCAAAAGCTTGGGGGGGAGGGTCTGCAGCTGCATCCACATCCATCCAGACATGGTAAAGCAGAGCATCACATTCATTATCCTGGCCTTCATTTGATGGCAAAGTCACCAGTTTATTCAATAAAAACAAGATTCACAGGGTAGCATAACAGGCAGTATTAGAGAGAAGCGGGGTTGGAAGACCAACTATGAACGTGAGTCAACTGAGAGACGATTTTTAAAAGAAAAGACGCTCCCTACCCTATCCCATGGAACGGGAAAAGTGAGCGAGGGGGGGGGACACCTCCCATGCGCATAAACTGTTGAGCGAAGGGGTGGGGAGCAGAAGAAAAACGTGCGATTGCCCAGAAGTACTCACCCAATCGAGTTAAGCAGTCAAGCGCATATTCAGAGACTTCAAAAAAAAATTCCCGAAAGTAAATAAACGGGAAAAAAGATGGCGGGGAAGAGGGACAGAGACAAAGAAAAACTTTTAAAAACGAAACTAGAGTCCCCAAAGCCGGAAACGACCAGTGTGATGGCTAAGGCTATAGCTGAGTGCATGCGCCCTCTACTGGAATAGTTAAATAATTTCAAAGAACAGATGTCGGTGGTAACAGCAAATATTACAGCCCAACAAACGCAGTTGTCTGTAGTAACAACGAGCATTACTGCTCAACAAATGCAAATAACAGATTTGATTCAAGTAATGAAGCAGGATGCTGAGAAAATAAAGGAAATGGCTGAATCAACGCAGAAAGTGAAGAAGAAAGTGCAAAAATTGGAAAAGAAAACTACTTCTTTAGAAGATCAAATGCTTCAAGTCCAAATGGATAAGGCCAATATGGTCCTGCGCTTCCAGGGGGTGCCTGAGAACAAAGGAGAGAATCTTAAAGAACTTAGGAGCGAGCTACTCGCCCCAGCAACAGAAATAAAAGTGGAATTGCTACTCAATGACATGGATATGGCCTACAGGTCATATTCAGGATATATAAAGAAAAACAATCTGCCTGGGGAGATTGTAGTAAGATTCTCGAAGAGGCACGTCAGGGATGCTATCCTGAAAGCAGTAGCGGCAACACCCTTGAAGGCAGGGGAGAATGCTGTTAGAACGCTAAAGGATATTCCATTTGAAGTAAGGCTACGTAGAAAGAAATACAAAGAACTTGTGCTCTTCCTCCAAACAAATTCAATTGGATAGAAATGGCTATTTCCAGAAGGTGTAACATTTAAGATTAAAGAGAAGAAGAAAAAGATTGACTCTGTTCTTAAAGCTCAAGAATTTCTAAAGGAACAGCTGGGAAGGTCAGAGGACGAGAAAAAAGAAGAGGACAGCAGGTCCAGTGGCGAGCTGGAAACTGGTACATCTGGCGAGGACTCTTTGTCTGAGCAGGGGGCAGCGGCCCCAAAAAATCCCTACAAGCTGCGAAAGAGAAAAGAAGAAGTAAAGGCTGAAGGACTCTGATTTGTGCCTTTGAGAACTTTGGTTCTGGGGGATGATTGGGGATACTGTTATTGGGCAGTTAAATGTAAACTTGGAGGGTAAAAGGTTTTCTTTTTTAAAGGGATTGACTCAGTTCATAAAAAGAATAACGATGAGAAGACTTGATGTTTTAAAGCTAGTTGGAGGGTCTTCTCTCTTGGGTTTTTAGTTAGTAGTGGGTACTTTACTTTCCCCCATATATGTAGTTCCCTTACACCCTTTTCTGTTGTAGTTTTTTGTAGTTTAAAAAAATCAATAAAAAAATCCCCTCCGGGGGCTCAAAAAACAAACAAAAAATAGGCAGTATTAGAGGAGAGCTTTAAATTAAGCAAATCCATATCTCTTTTCCTGTGACTTGCTCCGAGCAAAACATATGAGAAAAGACTGTTAGAAGGTAGCTAGAAAGGCGAATCCTACATCATAGCACATAAGGAAGTTCACTTGGATAGAAAGCATTGCTCAAGTTATGTTGTGATCATAAGAACATATATAATTCATTTGGATTCCAACCCCAATTTTTTATTTTAACTCCCCCCCCCCCCTTAAGAAGACTCTTGGTCTTACTAACTTGCACTAACCAACCAGGGCCAACTTGGCTTAGCTTCTAAGATCTGGTTAGATTGTGCTAGCCTGGGCCATCCAGGTCAGGGTAGGCTTAGAGGCAACTGCACGGCAACTGCTCTCTGGGTGTAGCTGCACTGTGTGCAGAAGCTGTAGTGCTGGGGTTGCTGATTTTTTCTTTAATAAGAACTATTTCTGGGTTAGGTCACTTGATCCACCCTTCCTGGGGGCTTTGCCACCTGCAAGAGCATTCTCTCTTGTGATCTTCGCCTGGATCTTGTAGGGGCTGCATAAGCTTCTTGTCAGTATCCAGCAAGCTACTGGTAGCCCATTGTCAATGGCTCATTTCGGATCAGAACAGTGGCACCATATACTCTATTTCTTGCCCCTTTTCACTGGGGAAATATACAGGCAGGGCAAATAGCTGCTCCAATGGGCTGATGGGCCACAGGGGAGGGGGGTCTAACCATTGGCAGCTGCTGTACATGATCTCCTGGCCTCCTCATGTGGCTGCATATTAGGCTTTTGTACAGGTCAACAAGTCAGTGTAACTTGAGTTTCTAAACAACAGAGAGAAGAGCTTGGTTTGGGGCACAGTCAGAGAATGCCTCAGGCCCGTAGCTCGCGCGGGGCTCATGGGGCCTGCCTCCCCATGGGTTTTGCGGGGCCCCTCCCCGATCCTCTGCTCCCCCCTCCCCCCCAATTGATGGTCTTGTTGCCGGGTGCCAGCAATCTGCCAAACCCCAGTAAGAGAGGAGTAGTACGGGCCAGCGGTAGAAGTTGTGGAGGACCACGGTGGCCACCAGTGTCTTGCCCAGACCGGTGGGCAGGCAGAGGAGTGTGTTGGCCTCCAGCACTACCCACACCTGGTAGCCCCACTCCTCCACCCCCCGGCCCACCGGGAACAGCCACAGCCCGCCCACCGGGCCATCCACGAACCCACCCAGGCATGGTGAGGGAGGAGGAGGAGGAGGGAGGGGAGGCTGCCATGCCCCTCAGGCCCCCCTGATGCCACCTCAGCCTCCAGTGCTGCCGCTGCCAGCTTCTCATCATCTTTGGGTGGTGATATCGTGGTGGCGTGCGCGCAAAGCGCAGGAGGTCCCAGGACAGTGCACAAACCACTTTAAGGTAAGAATGATGCTTGCGGCCCCCCCCAATTTCCCCAGCCCCCCCCCCCCACTAAAAAGGTCCTAGCTACGGGCCTGGAATGCCTGATGAACTACATGAGGATGCAGATGGATCACCACCCTGAGGTGACTGCAAAAACAAATCAAAGCATCCTCCTTGCAGAAAATACAGGTTGTGTGAATCCTTCTTCACACTGTTATATGTGAATTGTGTAGTGCCAAGCCGGACAAACAAAAGCACAATGAAAGCTCTATGAACAAGTGGTACAATGAATGTTTTATAGGCCCAGCAGGAACAGAACTGGTCAACAATAATAGCACAGTGAGCAACTGTTGCTCTACAGCATCCACATTCATTCACTGTTAGAAATAGCCAAACATTATTCCTCTCATTCTTACTAAAAACATAGCGATCCAGTGACATTAACAGTCAACTCGCCTGATTTTCACTCTAGAGTTAACCCAATATCTTTCTACCCTTGCTTATCTTACAGACCATGGGGCAGAATCAAGTGTGCAAATGATAATGCCCTTCTGTCATGGTATATTCCAGACTGTGTGGAGAGATTACATGGTTTCATACATAAAAAGCTCCCTATCTGTAGCAAGAGAGAACATGGGAAAGATTGTAAGCTATCAGTGAGGGTATCTGTTGGATCTCACCTTTTTAAAAAATAAATTTCAACTTTCTCTGATAATTTGATATGCAACGATGAAAAGCATGTGGTGTTAGACATATTTATGCCATTATCTAACTTTATTCCTTGTATCTGCAATACATGTAAATATTTCAATATAGATGATAAATGCTAATTGATAAATTAAAAAATACCAGGAAAGTATTTCATTAATGGGAGAAAAACAGCTATTTCTTTTACTGGCTGCACAATCAAACCACTCGTTATGCTAATGAACTCAGCGTATAGACAAACCAATAGGGCATTTAAAGCACTTTGTGAAGCTACAATATACATACCTCGATCAAAGGCCATTTTGACATCTTCAATATGTTCAGTGAACCCTGAGACTCTGTAAATTCCTTCCGATTTCAAACCTGCAAGGGAAAATATCATTAACTTCTGTTTAAGTCTATAGCTATCACTTAGTCTCTTGAAGCTTACTTTCCTTTTTTCAGAAGTTAGCTGCTATCCTGACAAAATAATTTCAATTACCCACTGTACTGCTGTGTTTTAATAGCACTCTGGTATCTGCCACATACATATATCACAGTGCACCCATTGTACCCTGACCTGGATAGCCCAGGCTAGTGCAATCTCATCAGACCTCGGAAACTTAGCAGGGTCAGCCCTGGCTAGTATTTGGATGGGAGACCTCCAAGGAATTCCAGGGGTGTGATGGAGAGGCAGGCAATGGCTAACCACCTCTGACAATCTCTTGCCTTGAAAACCCTGTGATATGTCACCTTGACATTCCCTCTAAGCTGTGGAGTCTTGTGAGCAAAAATTCTACTTTGTGAGCTGCTGGCATTAAAGTTGTGAGCAAGCAATTTGGCTGCTGCATCAATTAGTTTGCTCTGGAGCCCTCCTTCCCGAGCTAAGGCAAAAACGTGTGAGCCGGAGGCTAAAAAACTGTGTGCTAGCTCACACTAACTCAGCTTAGAGGGAACACTGGTCACCATAACTCAGCTGTGACTTGATGACACAAACACGTAGGCACACACAAACACAAACAAGAACAACAACCAAAAATAGCCACCTGTTGCTTTTAATTATGATACCTATATTTAGGCAGAGGCTTTCCAGGTCATTAGCAGAAATCCCCCCTGCCCCCCCCCCCCCCCTTTAAGCTGCTTTCATTAGAAACATCTAGGCCTGAACGCTGAACATTTTATATGTAAATATGAGCTCTATGGGCTGGTCCGAAGGTAGTGGGTTATTTCAATTGATTGATCACAGTCAGTTACAGATTGAATATGAGCTCTATGACTACAATTATGACTCTTGCTGCTTGCTGATGCTGGCTTTGGAACTTTGAAAGCAGTGCCTTCTAACATCTATACATCTAATTCAGAACAGGCCTCTCCTGTACAGATAAAAAAGTGGTATGAAATAATAATTAAAAGATCTGCAAGGGGGACCAACTAGGGTTAGGCTTATGCCATATTTGCAAAAAAACCCCAAAACACAAAAATCCTGAAAAGAAATGAGAAAGTGTAAGACTTTTAAAACCCCCAACCCCACTGATTCTGTGTCTGTGCTTGTGCAAACACTGCAACTGAAAGGAAAAAAAGGAGGTCTTGCGTCATAAGACTGGAGAACTTTGGTCAACATTTTTTGGTTGTCTATCAGCTCAAGACCCATTGCTGGGATGGGTGTGGGAAAAGTACGCAGCTGGCAACGGAGGTGGCAGTCCTCGGGAGACTGTGGGGGTGTGGCTTACTGAAACCGCATCCATCAGTACTGTGACATCACTTCTGGCTGTGTAACCAGAAGTGGTGTCACCACATTGTGGGAGTCTCTACTATTCACCTGAAGCTCTGTGGCAAAAAACTGGTTACGAAGTTGGAAATAATGTTGTGTTGATGGATATACAAGCCTGGATATATTTTATTTGTCCTTGGTTTGAAATATCTAATGTTAAACTAATGAGACTTGAATGTATCTGATAACATTTGTTAATAGGTGATATAATATTAGAGTTTTGGTAAACCAGATAAGGGACCATTTCTTATACAGACCACCCTTACCACCCTACAAGCCCTGTTCTTTGTGCCCTTTCTTTCAGCGATGAGATGAGTGGCAACCAGAACTGGGGCTTTTTCAGTGGTGGCACCTCACCTGTGGAATGCCCTTCCCCTTGAGGCTCGCCTGGCACCTACCCTACTCTCTTTTAGTTGCAGGCCAAAACATTTTTTTTTACCTCAAGCTTTTAATTAAGGGATTGAACTTTTAACTTCATTTTCTTTCCGCCTTAACTGTTATGAGAACTGTTAAGCTGGCCAATATTTTATGATGTTTTTACACTCTTGTTAGCTTTTTAATTGCTTTAAAACAACTTTTTACATTTTGATTATGTTTCATTTTGGCCATCCCAGATGTGTGGCTTCATCAGTCCTGTGCCTTGAAGCTGCTATGAAACAGTTTGCCACCTCTATCTGGTTTGCTGCCCTAAAGTTTAGACTATTCTTACACTTTTCTCAGCCGCTGCCTCCCCTTTTGCTTTGCTCATGGTCTGACTCCTTTCTTAGTTCATGGTGCCATTTCTGGATTCTAAAATAGCAGGACTAGGATTTTGCCTTTCTGGCTTGGCTGAGTTAGGATTTGATAGAGCTTGTACTCTGCTTTAAAAACAGAACTTGAACTATTAGACTGGAGTCACCACCTGTCAGATGCCAAACAAATGTGCTCTCCCTTGTACCTTGGTTTTATTCCTTCAAGACTGTTTGTTGGCAATAAGTATCTTTATTCTCTTATGGTTCCGTCTTATCGCTGTCTCTTCTCCTTGGCCCGTATAATGCATTACTGATTCCTGATCTTTTTGGAAGATTTTATAAGACACCATGTAGTTAAAGGATTTGTTCTTGTGGTTTCGAGGTGCCTAAAACCCCCCGGCACACTTTTTCTTCACATGCAAATTCTATGGCTGTTTAAGAGCTTCTCTAATAACTCCCCTTCTTGTAACTTTCCCCAACTATTTGGAGGACTATTACTTTCTTAATCTTGTATCTGGAAATAAAAAATCACATCTCTCTGGCATTTTCAAATATGTCTTGGCTGCACTAAAAATCCACGCTATGGCCATTAATTCAATGCCTAGTTAAATATGCAGTGATTCTGTGGCTATTTTAAATTTTAATTCTGTATTTTGAATTATGTATTCAATATTTATTTCTTCCTAAAGTGCTGAATGTTCTTTCTTGTCATGTATTTCAATTATTGTTATATTATTTTGTCTAAAATCCTATGTACTATCAAGACTTCCTCGAATAAATGAATGATTATGTTTTATTTTGTTAGCTGCCTTGAGCCCTGGAGAGGTGACACAGAAAGTTTCTTAATAAATAAATAAATATTTAATCAAAACTTTAAAAAACTCTTAAATACCTCTTGCTTCAATTTCACGAATGCAAATGTCCACTACCATGGGTCTCTGTGCATTGTGGGCCTTCACTAAGGTAGTAAGGTCACAGCAGTAGACTCGTTTGATCCTCTTGAGGTCTGGTTGACAGTCATTGGGAACGTATTTTGAGCACTGTTTGTGTACATTCAAACCACAGTCTATAACAGAAGCATTAATATTACTTGGAATTACTTTAATGTACTGTTGAAAAAGAAAAAAAAATCTACAGAAAAATACATCCTAGGCCAAAATCACACTCCCCTTCAAATAAACCCCGCTGTAAAGCACCATGTCCAGTGATAGTTCTATAATGAAAATAATAAAAATAACTTAAGTGGGGTAACAAGCAAAATATAAAAATGGGAAAATTTATGTTATTTGTAATATACATATACCCAATTGTTTACTGATATAATCACAGAATATGACTCTGTGATAATCTTTTTTTGTATTATTTTATTGATACTGTAGCTCTGGCAGTGATGTGAATTTTAGAAAGGGTCAGTCGGCTGAAATCCTTTTATAACCATTTCTTTATAAGGGTGTAGACTTTCCAATTTCCCGGGGGGGGGGGGGGCTGGGGCTGGGCCAGAGGCATTGCTTTGCTAGGAGCAAGGGTGGCTCCCGGGGGAGACTGAGCACCTTCCTGAAAATTTCAGCGGGGGCTGAAGCCCCGCCGCCCCCACGAAGATTACGCCTATAATAATTGAGCCTCAGGTAGGCGTGTATATTTGACACATATTGCACTACTGTGTGCCACTTAGTGGCTATTAGCGAGCATTTATACAGATGTTGTCATTTTAGTTCAGAAGCAGATGCCTTTTAGAAATGAGTGATAACTTTAATTTTGTTCTTCAGGATACTGCTTGAGTGGTCAAAGTTGGGTCTGTTGCTGCAGCAAGAAATCAAGCCTATCAAAATGGTATAGCATCCAAGTTCAATGCAAACATGGGTTTGAGTATGACTAGAACCTCTAGAATGAATGCTTTACTAAACTTGGCTTGAAGGTGTTAGGCCTCTGCTGTCCTGCAGCTCAATCAGACTTGCATGATGAGTTGCAGAGCCTAATGAAACCACCACAGGGCTGTGGCCAGTGGTGGGACACATAGGTCGGTGCCCCCGTTCGTATCTGCAGCGTCCCCCACTGCTGAGACTTCCCACCATGGAGGGAGGCCGTGGACTGGTAGCCTCCCTTGGGTGGTCACGTGGCCAGTGGGAGCCCATGGGCATCATGGCCCAGCCCGGCTGGGGTGGAGCACAGCAAGACCTGCCTGCTGCTTGTTGTCAGTGGCACAGGGCTGATGGTGCAGGGCCAGCATCTGCCCGGGGGTGAGACTGTGTGCCCAGCTGGGGGGGGGGGGAGGCGGGAGGAAGTCTCTGCCAGCTTCTTGGCTGCCTCCGCTGCTTCTGGGCTTGTGCCATCAATCAACTGGTTCATTTCCAATGTCTGACAATCACCCATCAACATTATTTTTTCATCCCCAGGCAGACAGCAAAAACTGGAATGCATTCTTAGTGGGCTACCACGGATGCATTCTCTTGGTTCACAGTTGTGCGAGTCTATGCTACATTCTGCTTCACCAAATAATGGCAACTGCAGTGATAGTGGAAAGGAGGGACCAGATGATATCCAAACCAACTTTCCTTCGCATTTCCCATCTCTTGAGCTTAAGTCTAATGTCAGTGGTTTGGTCCTGGGACCTTTGACGTAGCAATAACTGTGAGCAAAATGCCCTTATGAGTGAGTGATTGCCTCACCAATCAGAGATTTGATGACAGTGTGTCCAGATCCCAGGCTTCTGCTTCTGACTAAGCTGAAGTATTAGAAAATTAATCCCTTCTTATCTCTCACAGTTTTAAAGCAGAGGTCAATATTTCATCTGTCTGCAGAAGATGGATTGGAACCTATGGAACATTTCCGCTAATGGAAGTGATTTCCATCACTGGAGGGGATGTTCCTTCCCCACTGCCACCACAGCAGCAAATCCTCTGCAAAAACGCTGCTCCTGAGGCGTAGGAGACCCCAGGGACAGCTTGAGAGGGGAGCTGGAAGTCTGCAGCAGAAGGGAGGAATGCCAATCCCACTCCCCTTCCAACTGCGGAAATCACCCACAGGATCCAACCTGATGTCTCTGACCTGCCGCTAAACCTTGTTGAAAGAACAGAGGCAATTTTTTTATCCTAGTAACGGTCACAGTTTTCATGTCAATGCATTATAGTACAATCTGAAGACCACAGTGGAATATAAGCTTAGGAAATGTGTTATGCATGACTCTTCTTCAAGGGGAGATTACTGCAAGCTGAAGTGAAAACCACCTATCAATCTAAAAATAATTATTTGACACCCACAAGTTAATTACCTCTGTGCCTTTAACTTGGCTCACTAGATTCATTCAGACAGAAACTACCACATAATGCATTATTGTTCAGTGAAATCTAGGCAAACTCAGCCAGCTGTACTTAAGATACTCCCTTTATTGTTTAGTGTTCTCACTAAACATTTCCTGTGTAGTTAAAAACTTGTTTGTCTGCTTAGAGTTAAATGTTGGTAACCTAATGAAGCAGAACGTTAAGCTCTGTACTAAATAAACAGACTTTTTCACACACTAAAAACTTAAAATAACAATAAGAAAAAAAATCCAGTGATACATATTATATTCACATATACGACTGTTACATAATTTCTTATGTAGCAAACCTTTAGTCTTTTTTTAAAGATTTCCTGTCTGCCTTGTTTCCAACATACCGATGAGCAGGGAGAACATACAACATACAGAATAGGCAGACATCTCTTGTTACATTTGGGGCTTGCTTGCAGGTAATAACTCACTTGGACTTTGTCCAGAGACCTGTTGCAATGCCAGAATTCAACCTTGAAGTATATGACATTTCACACACACTAAATAATGCACTTTCAACCCACTTTCAATGCACTTTGCAACTGGATTTTAGAAGAAGAACAACCACTTGTATTTATACCCCGCCCTTCACTTGAAGTCTCAGAGCGGCTTGCAAACTCCTTTCCCTCCCCCTCCCCCTCCCCACAACAGACACCCTGTGAGGTAGGTGGGGCTGAGAGAGTTCTTTCAAGAACTGCTCTTTCAAGAACAGCTCTGACAGAACTATGGCTTGCCCAAGGTCATCCAGCAGCTGCAAGTGGAGGAGTGAGGAATCAAACCTGGTTCTCCCAGATTAGAGTCCACACACTTAACCACTACACCAAACTGGCTCACCTGTGTGAAATGGCACAATCCACTTGCAAACAGCTGCTGAAGTAGATTGAAACTGCATTGTTTAGCATAAAAAGTACCTTTGAGTGCCATGCACAACAAGTGCTCATATTCCTCAAAACAAGGATATTAAGGGCAGCTTCAGGTGAGTAGCGTTGGTCTGAAGCAACAGAACAAAATTTGAGTCCAGTGGCACCTTTAAGATCAACCAAGTTTTATTCAAGGTATAAGTGTTCATGTGCATGCACATTTTTTCGGATACATTGAAATGGAAGTTATGAGTCCATTAGGTACAGGGCAGGCAGCAAATTAGCATACAACATAATCAAGATGTTTAATAGATGCAAGGACCAAATGGGAATAACAAGCTTAGTTTATATGGTCACCATTTGTTTGGATTAAATTCAAAGGAAAACATAGTGAGGCAAATAAATCTGTCCAAATTGAAGATTGATATGTAAATATATCCTTCTTCACTGTGGAATGCTGAGGGAGGGCAGTTGTATCTGAGCTCCAGAACCTTCAATGGCATACAGCCACAATCACATGACTAATGGCATCATCTGCATCTGTCAGAATCCCTACCGTCAGTAGAGGTCATTCTTTTAGCCCAAATTGTTGTGGAAATAAGGAAGGGTTTCCAAATCTTCTGATGGGGTGGTTGGCTGATAGGAGATTGTGGTGATCAGAATAAAAGGATTTAGAATAAAAGGATTCACTTGTTCACAGCTTCCTGTTCCTCTCTATGGAGCCCAAACCCAACTCACCATATCAATTGACACTGAATAAATTTCATTTCTGCCTCTCTGCTATTGTACTAATTTGCAATTAGAACAGAGGGCATTACCTTGAATAAACTGTTCTGCTGATGCAATGTGATTGGTTTTGTGGGATAAATAATATGGGAATAATTTGAAATGTTTGTAGAATGTAGTCTTTTTTTCTTTTATTTATTTATTTTTGTCTAAGTCCCAAGGCAGCAAGAATACTTAGCTTTAAGCCAGTGTATTTGTTTAAACATACATTACCACGCAGCATTCAAAAGTAAAAATATGTACAAAGCCAGCTCTTCCCTTCCTGTGCAAAGAATCCCAGTTTAAAACTGACTTTGCTTACCCATGACACATGAATGCAGGTGCGTGGAGTAATCAGAGTTAATTTTCCCTCTGATTAACCCTCACGCCTGTATTTGCACATCATGGATAACTGGGGTGATTTTTAACTGTGCAAGAAAGGCACACACCTGAGTCTGTCAACAAACCAAATTCAGTTGCAAAGTTACATGACTGAGGTTAAGTATGATGTGAATTAGGGTTGCCAGCTCTGCGTTGGGAAATACCTGGAGATTTTGGGGAGTGGGGTTTGTGGAGGGGAGGGACTTAAGCAGGGCATAATACCACAGAGTCCACCTTCCGGACTGGCCATTTTTTCCAGGCTCACTGATCTCTGTCACCCGGAGATCAGCTATAACAGCAGGAGATCTCCAGCCACGACCTGGAGGTTGGCAACCCTAGTCTGAATGCAGCCTTAGTGAGTGTAAGATTTAGGCATTGTGTTGCCTTAGAGGGTCTGCAGTGGCTCAGAGGTTAAGACACTGAGCTGCAGACCAGAAGGTTTGTAGCTCGGCAGTCCGAGATCCTAGTGCCTCGTGATGGAGTGAGCTCCCGTCTCTGGCCCCAGCTCCTGCCAACCTAGCCAAAAGCAAGAAATCTCAAGTAGATAAACACTTTGGTGGGAAGGTAACAGCGTTCCGTGCGCCTCAGCATTTAGTCATGCTGGCCACATGACCACAGAAACATCTTCAGACAGCTCTTCGGCTTGGAAACGGAGATAAGCAGCACCCCCTAGAGTCGGATTCAACTGGCTTTCGAGCAAGGGAAACCTTTACCTTTTCATTGCCTTAGAGGTTCCCCATCTAGGGTTGCCAGCTCTGGGTTGGGAAATTCCTGGGGATTTGGGGCTGGAGCCTGGGAAGGACCTCACTGGAGTACAGTGCCCAGGAGCCCACCCTCTAAAGCAGGAACTGCTCTCTGCATTCTGGACATAAGTTGTATCTCTGGGAGATCTGCAGGCCCCACATGGATGTTGGCAACTCTACCCAATCCCAGGTCCTACCATTCCTGGTCATAAAAGCCCTGTGGCATGTTAAAGTGCAGCTGAGCTTCCTTCATTGTTTCCCACATTTTCTTGCTCCCTACTGCTATCTTCCAAGATGTTCACTGTCCCCACCCCATCCATACATCTTAGTGGGTAAGTCTCCCAAGACCTAATGTGAAGCTGTTACTGATACCTCTTATGAAACCCCAGCTCTGTCTAACACTGAGAGCCAGTTTGGTGTAGTGGTTAGGAGCATGGACTCTAATCTGGGAGAACTGGGTTTGATTCCCTACTCCTCCACAAGCAGCTGCTGGTGTGGCCTTGGGTAAGTCACAAGTTCTCTCAGAGCTGTTCTCTCACAAGCAGTTCTCAAGGGAGCTCTCTCTCAGCCCCACCTACCTCACAGGGTGTCTGTTGTGGGGAGGGGAAAGGAAAGGAGATTGTAAACTACTCTGAGACTCCTTCGGGTAGTGAAGGGCAGGGTATAAATCCAATCTCTTCTTCTCTTCTAACACTCCATTATGATACTGCTGCAATCCCTCCTTGTGGCTGTCTCCTGTGGCATCAGGACTTCCATCTACCTTTGATACCCAGTGTGTCCACTAGGTGTGCCCCTCCCCAAGTGCTGTCCTTGGAAATTAGGTGTGCCAGCTTTGGTAACAACAGAAATTTTAACAGAAGTTTGATCTGCCATGGAAAGCACGTCAAACTTCTCTTAAAGTAATAATAAAGGCAAGGCAGTTCTTTTTTCTTTTGGTACAGTTGGCAAACCTATCAGCAAATGGTATGCTACATTTATTGCCAAAAGTCAAAGTACACCAAGGACCATAAACAGAAACCTCAGTGCTGGCAAGAAATAAGAACTAGATTAGCACTGGCACTGCTGAGCTACTGATTCGTTTGATGGAATTCAGTGCATGTTCATCATTCTCAAAATGAATTTTGCATTTCCCATAGCAAAAGGCAGCACTTTCTTCACCTGATCCCAGTCCTAACCTGGCCAAACAGTCAAAAGAATAAAATAATTTAAGTAAAACTGGAATCATTTTGAGTGAAATGCCCATCTTTTTTTTTTTAGGGGGGGCACTTTAAACCAGGGACCTCTCATGCTTCCCAGTTATTATGTACAAAGTTTTTGCTACTTTTAGAGGGCCTTCAAAGTGTATCATGTCCTGTTAATCAAAGAGATTTACTTCGTTATTTTTCAAGTAAAAGAATTGGGCCAGTATGGCATTTAAGATTACCTGAACACCTGACTCCCTGAGCAATGAGTCCCCACATGAAGTTGGCACAGTATTCACACCAGTGTGGGCCTCGAAATGTGTGGACCTGCAATACAGGAGAGGGAAAAAACAAACCCTTCAGGATCATCAGGAGGCAGATGGCTTGACAGATGGAACAAGAAAAAAGAGATGAAGAACAAAGGCTCAGTTCAGAGAAAGTCTTTCTCGTGCACAGCCAGTCGTATCCCAAAAGCTGAAGGTAGCAAGCCCAGGGAAAAGAGAGAACTAAATTTGGACTTGTGCTTCTCTTCATTTCGCAGAGGATAAATCAAACAGAACCAAGTTACACACTAAAATAAACCCACAAAACTTTATCCTTAACAGACTTCTTGTTTCACATATGCTGGGAAAGTGCACAATGAAAGCATCGTTACCTTTCATCTCATACTGAAAACATAATGCAGAAATAACTCCAATGAATTTTGGAGGGACTTAGAGCCAATTTACATGTCAACAAAGAGCCATGTCTGTACATGGTGACGGCTTAGAAGGTGGTCAGGTCAGGGCTGGTTCCAGGATTTTGCGGAGGAGGCACTTCTTGCATTCCCTTCCTGCCCCCTTCCCTCGCTGCCCACTACTGCCTGCTTGCTTGTGAACCCCTCCACTATCTGTGCTCCTAGCCACATGCACAACCCACACACCATTCCCCTGGTGGCACTAGGCGGCATGTGCAGGCGGGAGCATGGGTGGCAAGAAGGTGAAACCAGTGGGTGGAGAAGCAGTTTGCAGGCAGGCGGCAGGTCAGGCATGCAGCCGTGGGGCAGTGGTTAGTGAGCCCCACCAGAAGTCCTGGGCCTTGGCAGCTGGGGATGTTGATGCCAGCCCTGGGTGTGGCAAGCACTCATGTACATCGGCTCACACGTGATTTAGTCAGCTTGTCTTGGATACCTGGGGTGCCACGGGGGATATCTGGTAGAGTAGACTGTAGCATTTCAGAGTGTGTGTTGGGACTGGGAATACTGTTTTTAAAATGGTTCTCCATATAATAACATTCCAAATAAAAATGTCTAGGATTTCTGAGAGAGAGTACTTCCTCTTCCTATCGCACACATTTTCTGTGGAGTGTTCGTTTTGTAGCAAGCATCCAACAAGCGGTCTGTCAGCTGCATTTGTCCGCCCCAGGATTCTACTGCTTCAGTCCAACACAAATCCGCTGCATGGTTGAATTGAGCCAACTATCCCCATACTGTGACCAGTGTTTCCTCTAAGCTGAGTTAGTGCGAGCTAGCTCACAGTTTTTTAGCCTCTGGCTCACACATTTTTGTCTTAGCTCAAGAAGGAGGGCTCCAGAGCAAACTAATTTATACAGTAGACAAATCGCTGGCTCACAACTTTAATGCCAGTAGCTCACAATGTAGAATTTTTGCTCACAAGACTCCACAGCTCAGAGGGAACGTTGACTGTGACTGGTTTAAATATATACTGGTCTTTACTTTCATATAATGGTCATGATCCAGAGCCTCTGTGATGTCCCATTTGATGGGTGCTTCCAATCTCTTTGGTGAGACCAATGTTCTGACAATCCCTGCTGTGCATTCTCATAGAAGAGGGCTCTGTACATAGGACTCTGGATGACAGCCACTATCTGTTTTGGATTGTGGTACCAGGCTACAGGCAGGACTGAAAAGCCTTTTAGTCACAGAAACAAACAACCCATTGAATTGTAGAAAACCCTTTTGATGCACTACATTAAAGGCAAAACAAAAGAGTGTGATCCTGAAACCTTTATCAGGAGGTTAGAAAAAGAATCTGATGATTTCCTCATGGTCTCTAAGGCTTTAATTCTAAAACACTTTCCTGAGAGTAATCCACACTGAATAAAATTGAATTTACTTCTGAGTATGCTAACAACAAAGCTAGTGGAGGTGATGGTATTCCAGCTGAGCTATTCAAAGTCTTAGAAGATGATGCTGTTAAAGTGCTGCACTCCATTTGCCAGCAAATTTGGAAAACGCAACAGTGGCCACAGGATTGGAAAAGATCAGTATACATTCCAATCCCAAAGAAGGGCAACGCCAAGGAATGTTCAAACTATCGCACAATTGCACTCATATCACACGCTAGCAAGGTCATGCTCAAGATCCTACAAGCTAGGCTTCAACAGTACGTGGATAGAGAACTACCAGAAGTACAAGCTGGGTTTCGAAGAGGTAGAGGAACTAGAGATCAAATTGCCAACATTCGCTGGATTATGGAGAAAGCAAGAGAGTACCAGAAAAATATCTACTTCTGCTTCATTGACTATGCTAAAGCTTTTGACTGTGTGGATCACAACAAACTATGGCAGGTCCTTAAAGAGATGGGAGTACCAGACCACCTTACATGTCTCTTGAGAAACCTGTATAAGGGCCAAGAAGCGACAGTTAGAACCGGATATGGAACAACTGATTGGTTCAGCATAGGAAAAGGAGTACGACAAGGATGTATATTGTCGCCTTGCTTATTTAATATATATGCAGAGTACATCATGCGAAATGCTGGCCTGGATGAATCACAAGCGGGAATTAAGATTGCTGGGGAAAAGATCAACAACCTCAGATATGCAGATGATACCACTCTAATGGCTGAAAGTGAAAAGGATCTAAAGAGCCTCTTGCTCAGAGTAAAAGAGGAGAGCGCAAAAGTGGGCTTGAAGCTCAACATCAAAAAAACTAAGATCATGGCATCCGGCCCCATCACTCCTTGGCAAATAGAAGGGGAAGTCGTGGAAGTAGTGACAGACTTCACGTTCCTGGGATCCCAGATCACCACAGACTGTGACTGCAGCCATGAAATTAAAAGACGCCTGCTCCTTGGGAGGAAAGCGATGGCGAACCTAAACAGCATGATAAAAAGTAGAGACATCACCCTGCCAACAAAAGTCCGCATGGTCAAAGCAATGGTATTCCCAGTAGTCATGTATGGCTGTGAGAGTTGGACTATAAGGAAGGCCGAGCGCCGAAGAATAGATTCTTTTGAACTATGGTGCTGGAGAAGACTCTTGAGAGTCCCTTGGACTGCAAGAAGAACAAATCAGTCAATCCTCAAAGAAATCAACCCTGACTGTTCCCTGGAAGGCCAGATAATGAAACTGAAGCTCAAATACTTTGGCCACCAAATGAGAAGGGAGCACTCACTGGAAAAGACCCTGATGCTGGGAAAGATTGAAGGTCAAAGAAGACGGGGACGGCAAAGGATGAGATGGTTAGACAGTGTCAGCGATGCAACGAACATGAAATTGAGCCAACTTCGGAGGACGGCGGAAGACAGGAGAGCCTGGCGGGAGATTGTCCATGGGGTCGCGAAGAGTCGGACTCGACTGTGCGACTGAACAACAAAATGGCTCTCAAATCGAATTATTTCCTGATGCCAAGCTCAGCATCCAGTGTTGCGAATGAAACTGGCTTGTTGTTTTAGGCACAATATTTGGGGGAAATCTGAAGTGGTGCCAACCAATATCTATGAAAATATGTTGACACATTTTGAGCCTTGTAACTTGCACACACAGAGAGAAGGTAGCCCATTCTGGCTGGATGAGTTCCTGGAGTTTTGGGGGTGGTGTCTGGAGGAGGAATCTGAGAAGGGGAGGGAGCTCAGTGCTGATGTGGTACCACAGAATCCACCTGCCAAAGCTGCTGTTTACTTTAGGAGAACAGATATCTTGGTAGTCTGAAGATCAGTTGTAGCTCCTGGAGGACTCCACCTGGAGGTTCGCAACCGTAGTGCAAGAACATAACTCTTTTTAAAAAGTTTACGTACCCAGAGACCAAGTTCGTCTTGACATAAAAATTATTTCCTTCAAGGTTTGAAACACTTTGAGATTCTTCCATAATTATGGAGTTGTAACTTTTTTTAAAAAAAATTGTGTGTGTGTATAGGTTTGTATATTGGTATCAGCTTTCTGTATTAGAACAATATTTGGCCATATGAGTCTTACACACCATTTGAATTATGAATTAGTCCTAGTGAAGCACAATTATGACATGACTGTTGCATGAGCTTTTATGTGACTAACCCCCCCCCCCCCCAGACACACATTGCAATCACTAAGCTAGAGTCAAGGGGATTATTGTAATCTTGACTCAAAAGGAATAATGAGAGGTTTGTGTATGCATTCCAGGCAATGGTTGGGCAAGTATCCGATTTTTGCATGTTTGAATCAGCTACAGACACGGGCAAACTATTTCTGTCTCCTTACCCTCCCCAAGTTAAATAAGTAAACTTGTTTTATACAGACCACAAAATGTAAACAGATCCTTATTCAAGGGAGAAAAAACACAGTACGTGCCATTTTCCTACAAATCTCAGTATGCCGATGGACAAGTGTGATGAAGACAGATGCAGGGTTTGTTCTGCAGAGTGTAATACCTGCATTGATGAAGTCAATAATTTGGAGGTCTTTTGAAATTTAGAACATGGGCAGGAGGATGTGAACAAATGTACACAGCAATCATGCAGAGTTACTCCAGTCCAGTGAGGTCAATGAGTGGCTTGCTAGCCTCCAGGTGGTGCCTGGAGATTTCTTGGAATTACAGTTGATCTCCTGGTGACAGAGGTCAGTTCCCCGGGAGGAGGGGGCGGTTTGGGGGGGGGGGGGGGGTCTCCAATCTGGCACAATATTGAGAAGTTGCTACAAAGCTATAACTACTTCTAATGGTTTAAGAGTGAAAATCGTGACTGGTTGGCTTAGTCTGAGTCAACTGAAATTGAATCCGATGAAGATGGAGGTCCTGTGCCTGAGTTGGAATGGCCCAAGGTAAGGGATCCCTCTCCTGACCTTCAATGGGGCGCCATTGGTGTCAGCACCGGAGGTTAGGAGTTTGGGAGTGCTCCGGGACAGCTCCTTAATGATGGAGGCCCAGGTAGCAGCCACTGTGAAATCTGCCTTTTACAACCAACAGCTGATTAGGCAGTTGATTCCCTTCCTTGAATGCAAAGGCCTGGCAACAGTGATCCACGCAATGGTCACCTCAAGATTGGATTACTGCAAAGCTGTCTACATGGGGCTGCCCTTGTTCCAAGTCCAGAAGCTGCAGCTGGTGCAGAATGCAGCGGTGAGGCTGCTGTTGTGCCTTCCTGTGCAGGAACACATCCAGCCCGCCCTAAAAGCACTGCACTGGCTGCGTATAGTGTACCGGATTCAGTTCAAGGTGCTGGTTCTTACCTTTAAAGCCCTATATGGTCAGGGACCTACATACCTAAGGGACCGCCTTTCCCCACATGTTCCCCAGAGAGCACTAAGATCAGGATCCCAAAATTGCCTGGTTCTCCTGGGCTCTAAAGAAGCCAGGCTTGCTGCAATGAGGACCAGGGCCTTCTCTGTGGCAGCCCCTTACTGGTGGAATGAACTCCCGGATTACATCAGGGCCCTGTGGGACCTTGTGCAGTTCCAGAGGACCTGCAAAACGGAGCTCTTCCGCCAGGCTTTCAATTAGGGGCTGCCTTTAACATCATGGCCCTGACTCTAACACCAACAGCACCACCAACCTGATGACCAACAGCCTGGCAGGAGCCTGGACTATGGAGTAGGCGACCATTCAAATTCTGAAAGAATGCTGCCATCTTCTATTACAGCTATGTTCTGAGCAGTTATGGTTTTATATTGTGATCTTAATCTAATTCTGTTTTTAGTATATTTTGGAGTTTTAATGTATATATCTATATGTATGAATTGTTAGCCGCCCTGAGCCTGCCAAGGTGGGGAGGGCGGGATATAAGTTTAATAATAAATAAATAAATAAATAACTCAAGCTGGAAAAATATCACAATTATCATAATCAGTGGACAACAGTTGTTTTACTTGTTAATCATGAAATATGTTATAATTAGGAACGCTTGGCTGTTATTCGTCTTGCATTGTTCCCCATGGGGAAAGTGACTAAATACATGCCTATTCTTTTTTGAAAAATAAATGCTGTATTTTGCTTGGAAATTAGGTTGCTCCCTAGTTTGGAGATATGGTTGTTTTATTACTTAATTTGTACTGACTTTTCGAAAAGCAATCCTTTCCCTGTTCACAAAATACAGCATTATCTTCTATTTGAGATTTTACCTGAGTTAAGAATCTACAGTACAGAATTGAAGTCTAAGGTTTTAAAAGGTTGTAATTCTGTTTAGGATTGCACTGTTAGACTTCAGGTGGAATAAAATAAAAATTTATGTGATGACTCCTCTGGCTCTAACTTTGTTTAATTTTTTTTTATCCTAATGTGCATAATAAAGATCCATGCAAGAAACTCAGATCCAAAACCTGGCACAAATACCAAGTTGGAATCTCCTGGAGGTTTTCTCTGTGGTCTGGGCATGCATTGAATCAGTCACAAGACTGGAATCATTCAGGTGTAGCTACCTTCAAAAAGTAACTTACCCTTGTTGAATTGTATGAAGCTTGACAGATTTGTCAACGTATCAGAAAAATCTTTGCCACGTTGTTGTCACAATTAAGGCCAAAACAGTAGATAAACTAAAAATAAAGAGTAGGTAATCTGATGAATCCCCTACCCAATATCTGTATTGGAAATGTGATGGGGGGAAATGTAAGAATAACCACTGGTGGCATCTTTTCTGTGAGGTGAGCTGTGGACATATTTGGTGAAACATCGCAGATTATTGCATCATTTACAAGAGAGGACTAGGAAAGACTACCAAGCGGTGAGAGGTTTAATTCTGGGAGGCTCTGTCACTTGGAATGGTGATTTTTTACAACTGTTAAACTTTTCTCTTTTATTTTCTTTCCCTGTTTTTTGGTTGAATTACTCATAACCTCCCAGTGATCTTCTCTAAAATGAAACCATTTACGTTACAATAAACCATTTACATTGTGGACCCCTACTAACCATTAAAGTATAAAAATACTCACTTTACTACCTGTAATAATCTAATTTCATGGCTCATTATGAATTACTTTTGAAGGAAAAGTTATGGCTTACTTTTAATAAGGCATTCAAGTTTGGGATAAGTGCTGCTACCAGTTTATCAAGTGCAAAAATACAGTTGTCCATGTACATGCACCAAGCTCTGCCACCCCTTCACAATGGGCACATTAAGATCTCCTATCCCCCATGACATCTGTATCCATCAAAAGATACAAAATGCTTTCTTTTGCACACGCAATTGACTCCCCCAACTTTATAAATGGTTTCCCTTTGTATGAACAAATGCTTATCTGTACACAAAGGTATCCCTAGACTAAAGCATTAGATTGTTTAACCCAATGCTGATAACAGCATGTGAACACCATCGGTGTTAATATACAATCTCCATTTTATGGCTATAGATGTGTTTACTTGAAAATGCAAAACTGTAATATTTGGTTGATATTCAGAACTGATTCATACTGCATATAAAGCACTTGATGTGTTGTGTCATGACTTATCACTTACTTATAATTTACACCTGAATAAGGGAACATGTCTATTGTTGTCTGCAGTGCCATGTTATATGTCAACTGTATTGGTGGTGGTGGTGGGTTGATCTTTGATGCCTCTTTCATATGTGCAAGTAAATACTTGATGTTTGACTAAATGATGGAACATGTGTGTCTGTAGTCATATTCAAGCTTTAGGTTCTCAGAATTTAGCTTCACCAGCCAAATGGTTACAGACATTAAATATATTTGAGTCTGCTATTAAAACTGTTGCATTTCCTAATCTTCTTAGATGGTTCAACACTAATCACTAGGATATTTTGGGTCTGTTTGTGACATCATATAAAGTAGTAATTTTGTAGCAGATTATTTATGCAACTGTTGCCGATTATTCCTTCCATTTTCTTGCATGAATTGTAGACTTAATTCTCATTGACTCAGAAAATTTACATGATACAACTGCTCTTAATTAAGTAGTTCTGAACATGGCCATTTTCCATCTAAAGCCACAAGTGCAGAAATGCATAAGCTACTCTGAAAGAATGTTCGTAGTCTTTGATCAAATGAAAGTGATGGATGTATAAATGAATTTATCTGTGAAATTTTATTCAATGAGTGGATGGAAGCTCATCTTTTAATGATAACTGAAACTGAGGCTTACCTGAAACCATGCTACTCGGATTAGTTTTCAAAGTTTGGTCTGAACCAATATTCAAATGGTTGAAATTAAAACTTACAGCCAAATGGACTGGGATGAAAGACTATTCAACTGTATTTACTTACAAATATGCAGCTACATGTTTTATAAAGGGAAAAATAAAATAAGCTCAACAAAGAAAACCACTGTTCTATGACTTTATAAAAGCATAAGAACAGCCCAGCTGGATCAGACCAGTGGTCCATCTAGTCTAGTATCCTGTTTTAAACTATTAGCAATCAGTTTCCTGGAGGGCCAACAAACATGGCATAGAAGCAACGGCCTCCTTCTCATGTGGTGTCCTACAGGTTTACTATCTCTGCATCTGAAAGTTTCCTTTCCTCACCACATCTAGTAGCCATTGATGGACCTATCCTCAATGAATCTAACCACTTTTTAAAGGCATCTATGATCATGATCATCACTATGTCCACTGACAGTGAATTCCACACTGTAACTGCTCACTGAATAAAGACCTATTTCCTTTATTATAGGAAATGCTTATATAGAGAATTGTGTACAAAAATTACATCCAGCATCCAAAGAAAAACTTTAGACATGTCCAAGGGTTTGGGCATGCCCTGCTAGATTTTTACCTTTTTATTACCCCCTCCATAACATAGCACAAACTGTTGAGAGTCACCTCTGTTTAAAAAAAAAAGATGCTACGGGGCATAGCTGGCTGATGTTCAGGAAAGACAAATCCAAAGGTTGGATCCAGCCAGCCTTTTCACCTAACCCCACCCAGTTTCCATCCGTACTACAGCTGCTGCCCCACATGGCTTTTGTACATGTAGATCCCATGATTCTCAGTATAGCCTTTTGGGGTTCCCAAAGTTCCCAAGTGTGTGCAGTATTAGTTGCAAAGGCCTTTGGATCCTAGCCTGCTTGTCTAATCTTCTCAGTAAGCCCAGGAGTGAGACAAGAGCCAGCTGTGTGTCTGTACCCTTCTTTTGAACAGTAGGATTCATAGCTAGCAGCAGCATCATATCCCACCATTCTTATTCTGATCTTTTGTGCTTAATCCTCTCCTGGTCTTTCTGAATGCATTTTTATTCTTTGAAACAGTTAAAGAAGTTATTATTTAATTGAAAGAATGTAAATCCAACATGGAAGACCAAATGAACGTAGCAGCACAATTCCCATATAACGTTATTGAAATGAGCCTTGGAAATTCTCCAGCTTGTACACTTAATTTGCCGTCCTCAAGTTCATTTGCATCTCAAAAATTAATCATTTCTGCTTTTATGGCAAACCATAATCTATTGTTACAGATGACCTACAATTTGTTTTCTGCCTTACCAACCAGGATTGTTGAATTCCTTGTTTGAAATCCTGGTTTGAAGGTTTGGAAGGAAAAGAACAAATCATAGTGTGTTCTTCCAAACCAGTTTGCAATGTAATAAAATGGGGAGAGTTTATTTATTTATTTATTTATTTATTTATTTATTGCAAAAGCAGAACGGATTAATTTCCATGTCTTTCATGAGGAGAACAGAAGAGGGGAATGAGTGACTGAGGCTTTCCAAGGCTTAATGACAAATTATGATTTGACAAGCAGTGGTTTGGGTTCCCACATCAAATCATACCAGTATCTTCTTTTGTTTCAACCTTTTCATTGTGATGATGTATCTGTTCCCTTTTGCAGGACAATAATTTCAGCAGTGACTCACAGCATATGTAAATTTCTATATGATGGACTTATTACTTTGATTTGGATGAAATTCCCTAATAAATTATTACACAATCTTTTAAAATGCTTTGAATTCATTATGCAGGATCTGTTGGTGTCAGAACATGAACTCAAAGCAAGTCAAAGACAGTCAAACTAAAATTTTGTCAGCAAACTATTTATTTTTGTAAAGACTGAAAACATGGAATGCAGAAGATGGAACTGTTTTGGCTAGGCTTATGCACTGGACCTGTTTCTTATTTTTTATCTTAAGTCAAGATCAAATTTTATATTTAGTTATATTTAGAAATGTGATCTCTGAGTCACTTCATTCCAAGAGGGGGGTAAAGTTTCAAACAAATGTTTCTTTTTAATGTGCATTTCTTGTTAATAGCACATGCCACACATTCTGAGAAGCACTATGTCATGAACTCTCAGCACCCCATATGCCTTTAGTTCTCTAGCACACTATTTTTAACATCTCCCAGAGGCCAAAACAACTCTTTGTATTCCTATGAAGTAACAAGGTATTTTTGTTAACTTTCATAGTAGAATGATTGTAACTAACTAGTTAAGGTTCTGTTTTTATCACTTATTCCATATTGTATTCATGAATCCATGGTACAAGTACGTGAGTCTAGAATCTCACAGTTCCATGATAGGTGCTTAATAGGGTTGCCAAGTGTATCTTCGCTGGGAGCGGGGGGCTCCCGGCCGGCGTCTGGTGCGTCACCCAGAAGTGACAGGAGGACGCCAGGCATGCTGGGGGCGGGGCTACGGCCATACAAGGGAAACCCATAGAGTTTTCCCTTGTATGGCCGTGGCCCCTCCCCCAGTGTGCCCGGCGTACCCACGTCACTTCCTGGTGACGCGCACGCAGGGGTGGGGTTCCCCCCAGGGCCCGATTCCGTGATGTCGGAAATCGGGCCTCCAAAGTGAGGGTTTACCCGCCCCCCGCCCCCACTTGGCAGCCCTAGTGCTTAACCCAAATGTGGAGCAGCAGGACTGTGCCCATGGAACCACTTTCAAAGAGCTACAGCCCCAACAATGAACTCTTTGCCATCAAAAGCAATGCAGCTGAAAAGGTGACTGGTGGACATGTAGCATTTTTTTAATGGTTCCATGAATGGCTCCATCCTCTGTTAGGAAGGTTGCCAGCTCTGGGTTGGGAAACACCTGGAGATTTTGGGGGTGGAGCCTGAGGACGATGGGGCTTGGGGAGGGGAGGGACTTCAATGGGGTATGATGCCATAGAGTCCACCTTCCAAAGCGGCCATTTTCTCCAGGTGAACTGATCTCTGTTGCCTGGAGATCAGTGTACTCCCAGGAAATCTCCAGCCACCACCTGGAGGTTGGCAGCCCTATCTGTTAGACTGGAGATGAACCCATTTATGTCAAACAAGAAGTTCTATATCTAGCTGGGGGTATATGTGCAAAATCCTGATCCAATGTACACTGTATCGATACCTGAATCAAGATAAATTTAGGAGCCACTGGGATGGAATGGTTAGAATGCAAGACTAAATGGAAAGACCTTGAGCCAGTCCCTCTCTGTCAGCGTGATCTACCTCACAAAGTTATTGCGAGAGAGCTGACATGATGTAGTATTTAGAGTATAAAATTAAGATCTGGAAACCCAGGTTCAAATGTCCACTCTGCAATAAAATCTCGCTAGATGATCTTGGGCCAATCACTCTCTCACACAGCCTAAGCAATCTCACAGAGCTGTAGTTGTTGGGAGGATAAAATGCAGGAGGGGTGAATGGTGCTGTAAGTTGCTTTAAGACCCCCAATGGGAAGAAAGGCAGGGTATAAGTACCTAAATAAATAAGGTACAGTGGAGGAGGAACAAAATGTATGATATCCTGAGATCCCTGGAAGAAAAACGGAACAAAACTCTAATAAGAAAGAAAATTTTGCACTCTGATCACCAATTTATTTTCATTTTAAGCAGTAATTGAATTTTAGTATGAGCTTGTGATATAATACTGGATTTTGGGGTGATAGATAATTCTTTGCTTTGTAGGAAACACTATACAGTTGTCTTTGTCATTTGACATCTTTGGAGCACTTCTTGACACTTGCACTGAGTACTTTTTAAATAAAATCCAGTTTTTAAATCATGCATTTAAAGTCTAGAAACAGAATAAGGTGATTTACCACTTAAATTATAGCTCTTTTCAAACAGGAAGCAAGAGGGCAAGCAGAACGGCTAGAGTGAGCAAATAAAGGTTCTGGGCATACTTCCAGTTTTAAATCAAAGACCAAACAAGGGGAATTTTGAAGAGGAAAGAAAGAATGTATAGGTCAACGTGGAAAATATGCCCCAAGTCATGAGAAAATATCTTTCTGGCTAAAGTCAAACAATTTTTTTCATATAAAATGATGATTACTGGGAAATCTGCAAGCTCATAGAATGTTTCAAACATTTCAGAAGAGAGCATCCCTTTTCTCTTTGGAAAAGTATTTGGCTTTTATGATTCGGTCAATGACTACTTTAAATATTTTATATAGTTCATCCCCCCTCACCACATTCCAATAGGAATCCATTCCATTCAGCTCAAAGCACAGTAATGATCAAAGTAGAAGCACAGTTGCTAAAGAATTATAAATAATTTTAGCCCTCTCTTTATATTAGGCAAAGACAGACAGAGCAATATTACAAACTATTCTGTTTTGACAATCCCCAAGCTTATGTGCCTTGTATATACAACATAGTTTACTCTGCAGTAGCTGCCATCTGTCTCTAGATCCTTGTTTTTCTTTAGTAAGTAACACTTGTAACTGGCTTTAGGAATATTTGGTTTTACCCAGTGGAAATCACACCCTATTATAAAATTTTGACAAAGCCAGTTCGGTGGGGGGGGGGCATGCGTCAGAGAACATGTGCAGAAACCTTATGAGTACAGAGGGACGTTCTCCATTCCTTCCTGATAAACATCAAACAGGGGCTTGGGCAATATTAACAATATACAGAGTGTCTGAATCTGGGACAAAGACAGCTCTTCCCGCAAAAGAGCAAGATGTCTGGAAGCTAAATTGCTAAGAATGAATCACTTCCTCCACGCATACACACCGGTCCCAAACACTGCCTGGGGTGAGGGTGGGGGAGGAGGAAAGCTTCTTTTTAGTTATGAAGCCCGTGGAAGCTAGCAGCTTCGGCTATTGACAAGTGAAGGCAAAAGCTTTCTCCCGGAGCTCAGCGGGACTCCTGAAGTGTTTCCTTGGCACATGGTAGCCAAACAAAAGCTATTAGACAATGCCATCACAGCACTCTGGTTTCTCATTAATAGAGGCTTAGGGATGCCACAGTAACAAAGGGAGCAAGTTGTGATTAAAAGAAGACCTCTCTTCATAGGTAAAACGAAGACCTGGGCACAGACATTTTTGTTAGCCTCAGGATGTGCCTGGTGTTAAAATGTGAAGGGCACGAATCAAAAGATACAGGAAATGTGAATCAAAGGAGCTGGTCTGGAAACCAGATTCAGGTTGTAATCTGTGACGCATCCTTTACAGCGTAACCCTAACTATGCTTACTCAGTAAGTCTCATCGATTTTACTTAAACTTACAAGTAAGTATGCTTTGGATTGCTAGTCTCATTGTTTAGTGTTTCAATATGTTTATTCCAAACTCTATCTTTATTTAAGCTTTAGCAACTTGGTGTTCTTCTTTTGAGCTTTCTCTTCACTCCCCCCCCCCCCCCCATATAGCAGCCCTGTCCTTGTATCGCCCTGACCTGGATGGCACAGGCAAGTCCAGTCTCATCAGATCTTGGAAGCTAATAAAGGTCGGCCCTGGCGAGTATTTGGATGGGAGGCCACCAAGGAAGTCCAGGGTCACTCTGCAGAGGCAGGCAATGGCAAACCACCTCTGAATGTCTCTTGCCTTGAAAACCCTGTGGGGGTCACCATAAATCTGCTGCAACTTGACAGCACTTTCCACCACCACCACCACCACCACATCCTTGCATCACAAAGGTTTATACAAACAGTGCCCACCCGAGTATAATACCCATGAATGTTACTTCTCTAAGAAAGTGATACAAAGAAACACACAAGAGAAACAACAAGCTGGTAAAAAGGGGGGAGCGAAGGGGGAGACCACAACTTTAAAAAACAGACACGGTCCATACATGTTCTTACCTTAAAATTGTGTGCTTTCTCGTAGTTGAAATAGTTGTCGTTTTGTGTTAATGCTGCTCTCCTGACCAAGGAGGTGATCTGTGAATAGGCAAAGAGTTTCAGAGGTTGCCATAAGAGTGCCCCCTTGACACCCATCTTCACCCCCAACGCCACTGCCAGCAGCTCCTGGCGCTTCCTCCCTCGCTTAGATTTGTGAACCACGGCACAGGCTTTCTCATTTTCAGGCCACAGCTCCTCAGCGAACATTGTGCTCGGTTCCCAGATTTTTTGCCTGTCTTCCTCTGAGCCTGGCAGGCTTGCTGCCGTCAGGGTTGTCCAGCTAGTCCTAATGTTAGACAGCAGATTCGAAGCAGCTGCAGCCCATTCTGCCGAGACCTCTGGCATGTGACTTGAATGGGCTGTCTTGTGTGATGGAAGGAGCTTCTGCATCTGAATCAGCAGCAGCCTGCTTTGTGGTACTTCTTTAAGGCAGACGTGTGTCTGAAACAATAGCTGGGATTCATGTACTGCACAGCTCTGCCTGCCTTCTCTTGCTCCCTCCCACCCCCAGCAGTGGTATCCTGCCAGACGCTGAAGAAATATAGGCAGCAGCACAGCTTTACGGCTTCACGCCACAACAAATTTCAAAGGGTAGATCACTTCTACTTGGGAGCTCCCCCCCCACCTCCCTCTGCAAATGACTCTGATGTTGCATCCAATTGCACTCAGAGCCGGGGACTTGTGAGCTGTTCCAGTACAAACACCAAGCAGATTAAGCTTTTAAATCCCAATGATTGTTTAATCTTACAGGGCTAAAAAAATTCTTTTTTTTCATATCCCGTGCAAGTGAAAAGCTGGTAGCACTTGAAGGATTAGCAGTCGATCTTTGCAATGCATTAAATTAAGGATGTTTTTGGGGGAGGGCTCCAGTTTAGAACATAAGAAGTAATCCCATCATCTTGGTACCAGATGCAAATGGCAGGCCCAGCCTATAATTTGAGCTACATTGGAAAATTGCATGGAATCCTACTGGAGACATCAAGACAGTCGCAGGGGTATGAGGACTCATCCAGCCCGATAAATGTTATATGGCAGGCTGGTGACCAATGAGTTTCCTCTCTTATTTGTTATGGCAGTCATATAGAGACCAGGGAGAAACAGTTATGTGTGGCATGACTACATGTAGGGATTCTGTCTCTGGTTCTTCACATAGATTGGTCAACTGCACATGGAGACTCAATTGGGCTGATCCATATGGGGCTTTGTCATTTTTATACTAACAGTCTGGAGGAATGCTAGGGAGTTGGAAACAGTCAAGCAGAAGAACAATGTACAGTCTGGGCACACCATGCACAGGCCAGGGGAGCAGCTTTTTAAAAATCCTCATGTCACCTGACTTCAGATGAGCTGGCAACTGCAGTACCACCCCCTGACCATCTGTGGTAGCACCACTGAAGAGTGGCAGAAAACAGATGAGGATCTCCCCCAGCAATGTACCATGGTGGCACAGTGTCAGGATCTGGGTCTCACAGGTGCCTTATAGCTTACATGGAGTCCTTACCATGTACAAATGTTTCTTGACAGCCTCATTATGAGACTGCCCCATATGCACGGCCAAACACCACTGACAACAAGCGAATGGTACTGTGGCAAAACTGTTGGTTATGTCAGCACTTGCAGAATAGTTGTTCTGTATAATCAAAGGGAGGGATAAATCCATTGCAGGTGCAAAAGCAATTCCCAATGATTGTATGATACAAGCATCTCTTAAACTGTTGGTTGTTCAAGCACATCCTTGTGTGCAGAAACACTTTCGTGCACATCACAAAAGTTATAATAGTTATGGTTCCTGAACACTTCTGACAGGTATTACCACTCATGGCACCACAACAGAATGTGGACAGGATGTGAAGAAGGCTTATTAGTATGAGCTGCTCTCATATCTGTGTGGAATAGGGTTGCCAGCTCTGGGTGGGAAATACCTGGAGATTTGGGGGCTGGAGCCTGAGGGGGGTGGGGCTTTGGAAGAGGGGAGGGACTTCAGTGGGAAATAATGCCACAGAGTCTGCCTTCCAAAGCAGCCATTTTCTGTAGGTGAACTGATCTCTATCACCTGGAGACCAGTTGTTATAGCAGGAGATCTCCAGCCACTACCTGGAGGCTGGCAACCCTGTGGAAAGAAGCTCTGTACGTGGCTTGAATATCTAGTTCTTGTTTGTCTTACATTTGTCAGTTTCATGGCCAGACCAAGTGCTTTCAATCAGTGGTTAGAAACATATAACCATTGTATGCGCTGTCTATATAATATGGGAAATAATAATAGGGATGGGCACAAACCGGCTCACAAACAAAAGTTTGTCATGAATTTTGGCTGGTTCTTGGATTGCGATGCGATGTTCCCGGTGGGGAGACCGTTGTTCATGGTGGTTCCTGAATTGATACATTTCCAGACAGATTGTCTCTGCTCAATTAAAATGTTTACAAAACTTCAAAGCAACAGGGGGGATTCTCCAGCCTTGGAAACACCAATAGGAGCCCTCCAAAGCTTAAAAGGCACTACTGGCTCCTGGAGACCAGTTGTTATAGCAGGAGATCTCCAGCCACTACCTGGAGGCTGGCAACCCTGTGGAAAGAAGCTCTGTACGTGGCTTGAATATCTAGTTCTTGTTTGTCTTACATTTGTCAGTTTCATGGCCAGACCAAGTGCTTTCAATCAGTGGTTAGAAACATATAACCATTGTATGCGCTGTCTATATAATATGGGAAATAATAATAGGGATGGGCACAAACCGGCTCACAAACAAAAGTTTGTCATGAATTTTGGCTGGTTCTTGGATTGCGATGCGATGTTCCCGGTGGGGAGACCGTTGTTCATGGTGGTTCCTGAATTGATACATTTCCAGACAGATTGTCTCTGCTCAATTAAAATGTTTACAAAACTTCAAAGCAACAGGGGGGATTCTCCAGCCTTGGAAACACCAATAGGAGCCCTCCAAAGCTTAAAAGGCACTACTGGCTGCCAATAACAGAGTTCCCATTCTGCCCTACAGCATCAGAGTGCTATATATATCAGCTCAACTCTGCAGCCCCTCCTCTGTTGGCTGTTCACAGTTAGACACAGAGGCAGAGAACTTGTTAAAAGCAGAACACATTAATTTATTCCTGACTGTGAACATCTCTTCCCTGCTGGGGTTTGGATGCTAGGTGGACTCGGGGCTCTCAGCCACTGCTCATGCTGAGTGCCTCAGCTGAGGATCCATGTTTTATACTCTCCTGATTGTGAATTCCTCTCCTCTGCTGGGTTTGGGTTTTTAGGTGGAATCAGGGCTCATGGCCATGCAAGAGAGGTCGGGCCAGATGACAGCCTTGTGTGACTAGGACTCCAGCGGATTGGCAGCGGCGGGCTCAATGGACTTGGCAAGGCACTCCCTCACCATCACCTCTGCCAAATCCTCCACCATTTCTGCTGCTGCTGCTGACCTCCCAGTAGTGGGGCTTTTCCCTGGTTGGGCTTTTTGAGGCAGAAGTGCTGGGCTGCGGCTCCTCCCCCTCCTCCCCAGCCTCTTCCACCTGCTGTTACCTCTGGCCATGTCTGCTGACCTGTAGCCTCCACACTTCTTTGCAGAGCTCACGCTTCCACTGCAAGAGCTCTGCATTCAGGAGAGCAATGCTGCCTTTCAGGTGGGGCCAGCTTGTACTCCCCTTTCTTGGGGGATGCAACCTGGTGGTGATACCCACATGCAAACACCCACCCACTCCCTCAGGCTACTCTGTATCACACTGTGGTGATGTTTTGTACTGTGTGGTCTGTATCCATTCCCTGCATATGGAGCAGAACCACTTTGTGGCCTCGTGGCAGGGCTGTCCCCTCCTGGGACTTGGGCCATGCCCCAACAGTCCTGCTGGCTGCTCGAGGTCTGCCATGAAGTGCACAGTTCTGCCTTGTGCGCTGGAGAACTGAGCCTTGACCATTGCCACTGCAGCCAGTGAAAGGCTACGTCTTCCACGAGGGAGAAAGGTTGGCCATCCACAGTAATCATCTCACCGACGAGGTGAGTGACTATTTCCTGGGCCCTCCACAAAGCCCTTTTAACCTCTTGGATAGTGGCCTGCCTTGATGTACCACCCACAGCAGCCCGAGTGCAGGCAGCCTTTCTTGGAGAAGCCTCCGATTCCCCCTCTACTTCTCCCTGCTGAGAGGGAGTGGGCCTCTTCTTCCTCCTGCTGGCAACATAGTTGGGTCATGGTGCACCCTTTGCAGGTGCCTGCGAAGGATTGAGTATTGGGTGTTTGTGGCCCTCCGAACATGGGTGTGGCATATCCAGCACTCAGCCACACAGGGGTCACTGGAGAGGGTGTGGAAATGTTTCCAAACTGTGGACTTCCCACCACCACCACCCTCTGAATCACTGCTGTCAGAGTCCTCCTCTCCAAAGACTGTTAGCAACTGCTGGCTGTCTCTGGGCAGTGCTAACAACTCTTTTGCCTCTGTGGAGAGCCCCGGGAACAGATCAGGGGAAGGAGTATCCAAGACCCCTGGAGATGCCCAGCTAGGGCCAGGCTCCAGTGGGCTGACAGGATGGGTTTGGTGCCCAGGGACAGGGGCCTGTGGTATGCAAGAGGTGGAGGACTTCTCCCCCTCCCCCATGACAAGCACCCTTTGCATCCACTTTCACCCTCATGGCACACAGAGAGGTTCACACTCAGGAGCGGTAGGAGGGTATAAATGGGGAAGACCTTTGGGGGGGGGTCCATAACTGGGAAAGGTAATCCACTCCCAACTTGAAGACATCATAGAGGAGCAGGCGGCAGGGTGAGGTACCATGTGCACTTGGTGTGTGTAACTTGCAGGGGGTCCAATCTATATACTTTTGAACCTGCCCCTGACATTTTCCCCCAAAGCACTTTTCTAGCTTGATCTTAGTCCTGTTGGGTTTGCACTGCCACAGTGGCACTGCTTCTGCTGGGCCCATTGCATTGGTTCTGTTGGGCTTGCAAAAATGCCCCCCACCACATTCATTTTCTACTGCAGAGGTTCTCTGGGACTTTGATTCTGTTCTGTGGGGCTTATATTGCTTTTTTTTTTTTTTGCTTTTTTCTCTCTAAAGGAAACAATGGACAATGCGAGCACCTTCTTTGGGGGGTGGGGTGGCATAAGTCAGACCCCATAAGTCCAGTTCTTACCAAATGGAGGTAGGTAGAGGAGAATCAGCCAGAGATCCCCTAATGATTTTGGTGTCTCTTGCTTACACAGGGTGCACTCTATACACTCCTGAACGTGTGCCTGTAATTTCCCCAGAAAGCACTTTCCTGAGGGCACCTTCGGGGGGGGGGGGGAGTAACTCGGACCCCGTAAATCCAATCCTCACCAAACTTGGAAGGCAGGTAGAGAAGAGTCAGCCAGGGACGTCCTGCCAGGGTGTGTATATTCAACCATGTCATGAACTTCATGTACCAAACCAGTTCATTTAGCATCTAAAAGTTTGTGATAGTTCGTGGTTTGCAAACCAGTCACACCACGAACCATGAACCGAATTTCCTAGTTCATGTCCATTCCTAAATATTAACAAAACTTAAACTGTTCTCCAACTATCTATTCTGCTGTTCCTACTGGTTCCTTGAGAAACCTGTTAGTATAATTTTATAATAGGAAAGCAGACAAGAAGTACATCAGTGCAGATGAATAGAGACAGATGGCCAACTTTACCTAGACCAGGCTGTGCAATTCCATATACTGTCTTATTTAGAAACAGCATTCCTCAAGTTCTGTAAACTGTAAGGCCAGTTGCTTTCAGAAACAACATGTGTTGTTGACTTTATTTAATTCTCCAGGTAAATATCACAATGCTACACTTCTCCCACATTTCCCTCTCCCCCCAAAAAAATTCTACTGCTGTATTCTTAGTGAATAAATAAATTATTTTTTTCCAGATGGTAGAATGGCTGGCTGCTACTATTAATTTTAAACATGGTACACATATATTGATTTCCCCAGGGGCTGATGGTTTGTGCTATTCTGTGAATCCTCATCAGGGTTTTCATTCATCATGTCTTCTTGCCAGTTCAGGAATCGGAGTCTCAAAAATCTACTCTTCCTGCACTTCTGGATCAGCCTTTAATTGGTCAGTGTTTCATTGTTACAACAACCCAACCATCCCCACTGTCTTTCAACATCACGTCAGCATAAAATAAGAGCCAGATTCCACTCTTCTTGACTTTAGAAGGACAAACAAATTACGTACTTCAATATCTCCATGAGCTGCATTAAATGGACACCTGGTGGAAGAAAGGAGGGTTGGATTTTACCAGATTTTCTATTCGTGCAAGAAAAATGAGGGGTGATCCTGGCCATACCCCTCCACACTGGATAGCTTTTTGTCTATGGGGGGGAGCTCCCAAGATACCTGGCACAATCTTTTCAACAGTCAAAAGCAGCCCTTCCAATCTCTTGCACCAACAGAAATAATTGCAGGAACCAGCCCAATTTCTTTTTGTTCCAATTGTTAATCCTGTTATTTATGGATTCTTGGCACTTAATACATTTTTGCTGCGTAATTCATACATTAGCAACTTTGAACAGAACAGTAAGAGGTTAATTTCCTAGTACCGGTACTCCTCTGTCACTTGTGTTAATGTCATCCGAATGTTAATATACATATATAAGGTACATTTTAATGTAATATAAGAGAACTCTGGAATTATAGTGTATGTTAATTTTAGAATGTTTACTTGGAATCCCTGGCAACAATATCTCAAGGAGAGAAGTCTGAAACAAAGCTGCAGTCGCATTAAAACATGTCTCAACATGATAAATAGATGGGAGACCGACATCCTTCACTTATACTGCATCTGAAATCTGAATAAAATTCACTCAGCTGTATTGCTTACACAGTCATTTTTGGCAATCAGGTTATAAGGTTCCTATAAAGAAGAGATCTGTACAGAAAATTCACAATAACATTTACCACATAATAAATGTTATAGGTTAATATACACTGGGTCAAACGAGTATGAAAATGGAAGGAAGGTCAGATCTTGGAAGCCAAGCAGGGTTGGTACTTGGATAGGAGTCCACCGAGGAAGACTTTGCAGAGGAAGGCAACGGCCAACCACCTCTGCTATTCACTTGCCTTGCCATAAGTCAATTGGCTCCTACCGTAGATCGTTGACTGCACACTGTTCTCCCACAAAGTTTAATGTGTCTCTTACGTAATGGCTTAGGCTTCTAGCAGCTGAGAAGATTTTTAGCTTGTAGCAAATGTCCAAAAGGCTAAAAACTGTAAGCCAAAGATAGAATGTCTCTATATTTAGAGTATTTCTACAAGCCATCGATGCCTCTTGCTTAATTCTTCCATCAACCAGATAATTCAACATTTAATTTCCAGTTTAGTCTAGATAAATTCCATTATATAAGGAGTAGAATAAAGGAAAGCATATAATTACACTTTCTTCTCCCTTCTCTTTTGGCCATCCCATCTAGCTGTAAAAATTTATATTCAAATGGGCACTGCCTTCTTTGCTTATGTTACTTAGTAAAACACTATGTGCACAAATGGCTATTCCTTAAGGAACTAGTTAGTTCTTAAAATACAAGGGCATTCTGTTGCCCACATGCAGGAGATTCCTGCCAACGCTGAAGCTCCAATGCATATAACAGAGAGCCTGTCAATATAAGGACTTCACCATTCAATTTAATGGGGGAAGCATCTTACACACATTCATTTCTGTCTATGAATCTGCTCCTTTCATTTGAGTGAACGAGAAATCCCACTTGTGTGGGAGCTTGGCATGTGCAGCATCACTCCCACCCAACAGTGGATGATGGGCTTTGTCTGTTTATCTGCCAGACACTAACAAAGCTGCTCTTTTGGTACATTAGTACGGTGACCTTCACACACACTCCTACACTGTATATAAACACATTAAGTCATACCATAGGTCTATCGAGGTCAATATTATCTGCTGACTGGCAGTGGTTCCCCAGGATCTGAGAGATAAAGGTCTTCCACAACACCTACTACCTTGTTCTTTAATTTGGAGATGTCAGAGTTGAACCTGCAAAGCAGAAGGTTGATTGCAGACTAAATTGGCAACTTCCACTGATGCTCCCTTCCCAGTGCAAACCCCCTTCAAGTCATTCTTCAGGGCTGCCTACCTCCTAGGAGCATCATTTTGTGCAGATCAGTGGACTACACTGGGGAGAGGGAGGCAGGAAATTTCTGTTTTGCTGATAGATACTTTAGTCTGGATCCAACCCAGATGGCTCAACCTCTGAGAGCAATGGGCCCACTCTGTAGGTGCACACACATGAGTTAAATGACTATTTGGCCAGGGCTGATTGTGCAAGTATTTGCCATAGAATCAGCCATACTGCAATCAGTATATCTGGTACATATTAAAGGAAAACTTAATATATTTTTTTTTCAAATTTCCCCCCCCCCCCCAAGTCTACAAAGCCACTTTTTGGCAGAAGCAGCAGCAGCAGCAGCTCCAGAAAGGAACATCTGTTCTGGATGCGTGTGTATCTTATGGAGCTTTGATTGTAAGATGCTCGAGCACTGTTGTTGTTGCCTAAAACAGGAAAGCTAATTCCACATGGTCTTGGTTCCCAATACTGGCATAAGGAGGCAAAGAGGGATGTGTTAATTTTCTTGTTGTTGTTATCCTGTGGAATTTGAGTTGCCCTCCAAGAATGAGATCCAGTGAACACAAAGGATCGGATAAATCTTGAAGCTGAAACAAAAATGTATTTAAGACTAGGAATAAGGCCCGTTGTGGAAATAAATACGAGCTCTAGAAATAGCCTCTGGAAGAGTGCCAAGGCCTTGGGCACTCAGTGTCAATGTGCAGTGGCAACCTCAGCAGGGTATAACGACACAGAGTCCATCATTTTCTCCAGAGAAAGTGATCTCTGCTACCTGAAGAGCAGTTGTAATTTTCAGAGATCTCAAGCCCTCACCTGGGGATTGGCAACAATTGTTACCCAGGAAGAAATGGCTGGTTTGGAGGGTGGAGTCTATAGCATTGTACCTGTCTGAGGTCCTACCCCTCCTCAAACCTCACCCTCTTCAGGCTCCACCCCTCAAATCTCCATGAATTTCCCAACCTGGAGGGGGCAACCCTATCTCCTTCCCAGCCAAGCATCAACCTGCCATTATTTGCCCCTCTGATTTCAGCTTTGCATTTCCTCCCCTCTCCCTCCTGGAGATCAGTTGTAATTCCAAGTGATTTCCACCCCTCTCCTGAGATTGACAACAGTGGTTCCCCAAAAGGGAATGGCTGGTTGGGAGGGTGGAGTCCATGGAGTTGTACCTGTCTTGAGGTCCCACCCCTCCTCAAACCTCACCCTCTCCAGTTTCCATCCCTAAAATCTCCAGGAATTTCCCACCTGGAGTTGGCAACCCTATCTCCTTCCCAGCCAATCATCAACCTACCTTTATTTCCCCTTCTCTTCAGCTTTCCATTTTCCCACACACACACCTGCAGCCTCTTCCGTGCTCTGAAACCCTGACTGTCACAGAGTCCACCATTTCCCATGCTCTGAAGCCCTGACTGCCACAGAGTCTGCCATTTTCTCCAGGGGAACTGATATCTGCCATCTGGAGAGCAGTTATAATTCTGAGTGATCTCCAGACCTCACCTGGAGATTGGCAACAATGGTTTCCCAGGAGGAAAAGTAGTCTTTCTCTGCAATGGGGCCCAAAGCAGCTTACATCATTCTCCTCTCCCCCTTTTGACTTGCACAACAACCCTGTGAGGTAGGTTAGGCTGAAAGTCTGTGACTGGTCCAAAATCACCCACTCAGCTTCTACAGCAAGAACCTGGATCTAGCAGACTCTGCTCTGAAGCACTGACTGCTATGCCTAGGGCAGCCAACCTCCAGGTAGAGCCTGAAGATCACCAGGTATCACAACTGAACTCCAGACAACAGATCTCTCCCCCCCTGAAGAAAATAACTGCTTTGGAAGGTGGGCTGTATGGCATTCGGTTCAGCTGAGGCCTCTCCTCTCCCCAAACCCTGGCTTCCATAGACTCTACCAGAAAATCTCCAGGAGTCTCCCTACCTGGAGCTGGCAACCCTAGTCAGGACTGGCCCCAATGAGTTCCTCACAAAGGCCTGCAAAGGGTTTCCTTTGTCTGAACCAAGCTTGGTTACCTACCATGGCGAAATGGGCTCCAGTTTACAACTCAGCTGTTTGCCTCCCACCCTTGTCCCGTGGGCGTATCTCACTCCTTAAGTTTGCTGCCACCACTCACGGAATCGTCACTGCCTTTTTAGAGGGACAGTGAGACCCCTCTGGCTGAATCTCCCTATTTGGAGATGGAATCCCCAATCTTTGGGGGATCCCTGGAAAGTTGGCAACTCTACATAAGAGTTTCTCCCTCAAATGGTCGTGGCCCCGCTCCAGCGTGCCCGGTGTCATAACGTCACTTCCTGGTGACGCGCACGCCGGGGTGGGGTTCTCCCCGGGGCCCGATCCGCCGGTGGCGGGAAACGGGCCTCCCCGGGGGGACTTGGCAGCCCTAAATAGGGGCATGAAAACGGTGTTCTTAGGTTTGCTTTCACCAACAGTTTTGGTGAGGACCAGGTGGTGAGTTTTCTGTCTCTGGTTCCAAACTATCTCAGACCTGTTCTGAAAAACCCATGTGACGGGACCCATTCAAACAATATCATTATTTGCACAATTGCCCCAGCAGTGTGGAACGACTGCATGCTGAAGTGGGAGAGGGTACAGAAGTGCCTTGGGCATTTTAGTCCAAGATATTTTTTTGTTGCTATACTTCTTGTGAACATTCAGCAAGGTGACAATTTATTGATGGGTTTTTTCTGTGACCTTTCTCCAATGTGAAATGTCAATGGGAGGCTTATGGTCTTGGGCGAATACTATAAACTGAATATATATGAATGCCTTTAGTGCTTTCAAAACACCAGCACTATTCCATTGTAGTTAGACCTTCTGTTTGGGTACATAAATATTAATTTTAAATTGTTTTAGTAAATGATATTTAGTGAATTTAAGGAACAGATTCTATGAATCTTTGTGGAAAGACAGTGGCTTGTGGGAGAGTGACTGCTTTGCATGCAGAAGATCCACAGTTCAATCCTCAGCACCTCCAGTTAAAAGAATCAGGTAATAGGTAATATGAAAGGCCACTGCCTGAGACCCTGGAGAACTACTGCCTGTCAAGAGTAAATAATACTGACCCTGATAGATCAACAGTCTGATTCAAGGCAGGTTCATGTATTCACACAAGTCAAATTAAATCTCAGAGCTTTTAAAAACAGATTTCTGGATGAGAAAGATGACTCATGCTATGCGTTGCTAACCAAATATTTTGGTTTAAACCATCTGCAACAGAAGCTGCTAGACTTGCCAAGTTCCCCCGGGGGAACTTGACATCATCACGCTGGCCACGTTTGGGGTGGGACGTTCTATGATTTGAGGGAAAACTCTATGGTTTTCCCTTGAATCCTAGTGGCCCCACCCCCAACGTGCCAATGCGATGACATCACTTCCGGGTGGCATCATCGCGGCGGCGCGCACGGGGACTCCTGGGATGGCGCGGGACTCCCACGCGGTAAGTAATTTTGGACTTGGCAACCCTACACCCTGCCCTGCCCTGGCTGGCCCAGGCTAGCCCAGTCTCTTTAGAAACTACGGAGAGTTGCCCCTAGTTAATACTTGGATGGGAGACCACCGAGGAAGCCCAAGGCTGCTACACAGAGGCAGACAGTGGCAAAGCACCTCTGTTCATCTCTTCCATTGAAAATATTACACCGTAACCATAAGTCGTCTGTGACTTGAGGGCACTTTCTACCAACAGATGCTCTGGAGGAGTAATCCTGTCTTTGTAAAGCTAAGTCTCACCTCAAGTGACTATCTCCCTCCCTTTCATGCTACTTTTGCCCCAGTGTATGAAACTTTACATTGTCTTTTATTCTTTTGAATGGATTTTGGAAACTATATATAAAAGCTATTTCATACTAGCAATCATACTAGATTCATCAGTCTCACATAAGCCATTTTCTTCCACCAGCAGGTGAAGACTTTTCTGTCTCATTTGGGATACCCCCAATAAACTTTTATTGCCCCCCTCCCTAGTCTTGCTTTTATCTTTATATGTTTTTATTGTTATTGTTAATGTTTTAAAGAGTTGAATGCCTTGTTGTTCATCGCCCTGGGCATCCTATTTGGGTGAAAATGTGATGTATAAATATATTTTAAATAAATACATTTAAAATAAAAAAATGTACATAAAAGTGGTGGCTTTCAAGCTGAACTATTATTTATGGTGCAATCTCATTGATCTGAATGACCAGCAAAACATTAAGATTATCACAAGTTTATAGAAACTGACGTGATAATTTAATATGTTTACATATGCCTGAGGGTACATGGCTGGAGACACACAATAAATCTCATGAGCAAGGAATTCTGGATAACTGAATAAAAGAGTTTGTGTTTTTATATTTTAGAATGATCTTTGTCAAAGGAACCTAAGAAGGCTTGCAATAATGCTGTATGAGAGCTGGGTGTAGTGTTTTGTTTCTAATCCATGGATTCTACATTGAATTTTACATTGGGGGAAAATTTAAAAGATGCCTCCAACTGTATTAGATACATGTCTTATCAAGAGGATAAAATTATATAAGCTGAAGATGCAGGACTGGAAGAAGCAAAGTCTCTTGGAGATCTGATAACAGGAGAAGTAGCTGGCTAATATCTTCTATGTATGGAATCAGTAAAATCATCCAGAGTACCGTATTTCAACTTTCATCATAGCTCAGGAAACAGTTTAAAACTATATGAACTTTTAAAGATCCACATGAATTGCAAGGAAAATGTGAATGCTTACTTGCAATAAATAAAAGTCCTCAGATCTCGGAGCCAGACATTAAACAAAAAAGGGTGAAAGCCAATTTGTGGTTTTGAAAGGAGAAAAAAAGACACAATGGTATGTGCTGGTTTGTTTAAGACACTATTAGCACAATCCTAACTTTGGTTGCCAACCTGGAGATCTCCCAAAATTACAACTAATTTCCAGATGGCAGAAATCAGCACCCATTGAGAAACTGGCTGCTTTGGAAGGTCCATTTTATGGCATTACACTCCACCTCCCCAGGCTCCATTCCCAAATCTCAAGGAATTTCCGAACCTAGAGTTAGCCACCCTAACCCTAACCTGATAGATACCCTTCTATGTCCATTGATTTCAGTGGACTTAGAAGGGTGTAACTGTGTTTGGGATTCCACCGTAGGACTGTGATCCTCAATATCTGTATATGGAAATACATTTCCAATATAAACAGTGGAATTTATATATGTATGGAATTGGATGTAAAACTTTACAACAAACTTGCGTTGTTTGTGAGGTGCAAAGACAGACACAGCCTAACAGTCATGAAAATGGTCTGCGGGAGCAAAATAAGACTCCTGTGTTTGCAGCATGACTGAGACTGCATGAAGAGGAGAATTTCAAGGCTTGGAGAAGCCAGGAGAGATTGGGAGGGGGGAGCAGCATGTTGACCCACACATTGTGCAAGACAGTTGTAATTTTTCACTTCAATCTGCTTGGACAAATCCTACTGATTTCAATGGACCAGAGAGGGAGCTTTGTTCTAATCTTAGGGTCTGGGGAGCTGGGCCGCTGCATGAGTAGGGGTAAGTGTTCAGGAGTAGAAGCTCTTCCCCTTTCCCAGGCTTGCTGTCCTTCCAGTGGCTGGACCAAGTTTCTAACCACACAACACTAACCTTGATAGACCAATGACCAGCCTCCAAATAAGGCAGCTGCATGTGTTCAGTAGAATTGCCATGTGATTCTTTTGCAAATCAAGGAGGGGAGGTATTGTACGTGGCTCTACCTCCTGTGGTGACCATTTTGAGGTGTTACCCCTCAAAACTCCAGAGGTGACCACAGTCTCCAAAAAGTTGGAGACTGCTGCATTATGCTGTCCTTACAGCATTGTTTTTAGCTGAGCCTGAGAAAGAAAGGTGGGCTATGAATTAAGTGAATAAATAATGTAAATCATAATAAAGTAAATAATGTATAGCAGAAAAACAAAAACTGAGTTTGGGGAGGGAAGGGACCTCACCTCAGCAAGGTGTAATGTCATACAGTCCAGCCTCCAAAGCTGCCATTTGATCCAGGAGAACTGATCTCTGTAGTTTGGGGATCTGTTGCAATTCTGGAAGATCTCCAGGCCCCACCTGGAGTTGGCAACCATAGTCTGTATATAGTCTTTCAGGAGTAATATCCTTTTGGCTTGGACATTCATAATGAATGCTTGTCCATAGCAATTTTGGCATATGCTTATTACTGCCTGTATTGGTCCTCATCTCAATATCCATCATCTGGGCTAATTTATCACAACCAAAATAGGTCTTGAAGATGGATTTGAAGGAGGCACATATGGTGTCACTCTGTCTGCCCTATGTGGTGAGTTCTGAGCAGTTGGTAGATTAACACAGTAACAGCAGGTCTAGCTTATTTATTTCCCTTGTCTCATCTCCTTTCCTCCTACTTTCTCTTTGATCCTTTCCAATCCAGTCCCAGTAACCCCACTGTGGTCATGATGACCTTTGCCTGACCAAGATGATGAGTCTATACTGTCTATGAATATTTATCGCAACATGATTCGGTTTACATATGTTTATCTAACACTTTCCCCCCCATTACCCCCTCTCTGTGTAGTTCTTCTCATTATTCAATTATTCTTAATCCATGGGATCCTCTTTTTAGGCCTCCTATTTTACTTTTTCTGCATTGAACTTTTAAAAAACATGCTGATTTTACTCTGATTTACTCTGTAAGCCGTGCTTCATTCATTCTCATGACAGCTTTTGAGAACTGCATCACTGTTATTCCCATTTTACTGATGGATATCTAACTGAAATATAAAGGACTTGATAAACCCAAGGCCACCCAGAGAGTTTTCAAGACTGTACAGAGGCTGCATTCCAGTGACTAGCAGCAACCTGGGAGATCTGGATCTACTCAATAAAGAATGGCTGTAGATGTTCTAAATGGAAGGGGAAGGGAAACTAAGTGAATTGTATTTCCTCTTCTCACATTTGTTTATAATATTTAGAACTGAACCTGCTCTTCTGCTTCACATCTCACTCTGAGGAAGTACTGTCCCTGAAATACATCATCAGGTCTTATTTGAAAAGGAATGTTATTGTGTACAGCATGAATATAATACATTGTTTTCTTGAATATTGTGATTATCACATAATGTGTGATCAATTTATGGTGGTATTGTACACCTCCTGTATTGCTTAGTGTGGATTGGTTTGCTTTTAGTATACCCAGGGGTCATTTCCTGCAGGAGCGCACAGGAGCGGAGCTCCGGCAGTAAAGAGCCCAGGGGGCAAGTATATGCAACAAGCCCCACCCCCTGCTCCCAGCAGCCCTCAATCAGAGCAAGAAGCAGCCAGATAAGTTGCAGAGCCCCCCCAGTCCAAAACAGTCCAGTGGCACCTTTAAGACCAAGTTTTATTTAGGTACAAGCTCTCCCTCCTCTGCGAGGACAGTTCTGCACGTCCCCCCCCCCCAATAGCTAGCAATCCAAAACAGTCCAGTGGTGCCTTCTGACACACTTCCGGTGATGTCAGGGGGTGTTGCATATGTAAATAAGTTATGCTAATGAGTTATGCTAATGAGCTCCTGCACCTCTTTTTCTACGAAATGACCCCTGAGTATACCCCAACCACTTTATCAAGTAGGCAAAAGAGTGGTTAAGTGGTGGGATCTCCCCCCTTGTTTCTACTGCATGCTAGATAAATAATGTGGATTCTGACTTGAAAGTCAGTGGTTTGGAAGACAATGGCATGGTTTAGACCATAGTTTGCTGCTATACAAATGAGTCAGTTTTTACTGTGGTTTGGAATCCTAGTTTGAAACTATGTTTTCAGTAATAATTTTGCCATATGGGGGGAAAGGCCATGAGAGACCAAGAAGGCCCACAAACTTCTTCATGTAGCTGCAAATTGTAGTTAGCTGTTATGTCTGAATAATGCCAACACAGATCAACCCTATTCTCACCTAGCCAGGATGCCCAAGGCTATGTTACATGTTGCAGATATTCCAGGCTATTCCTCAAGAAGGGAACCGAAACAACAAAAAGTAAACACAGGGAGGTGGGAAATATATGAAATAAAAGAAGGCATTTGCACAACTTTAAGATTAAGATTTTTCTTATTACTATGGCCTGTCCTTATACTCTGAAGTCATGATACATGGGTTAAGATTGGATCCAGACTAAATTTTCTAGCCTCAAAATGAAACTGTTCCCCCTCCCCTCTTCCACTGCAGCCCACTGATCTCCATCTGTAGAGGAGGGGAATCTGTAGAGGGCAGGAGGAATTGATAGAAATGTTCAATTTAGTCTGGACTCAATCCTTACTATGCAGATGTTTCTGTATCTCCTATCCAGGTATCTGGGTGTAAACAAACCGGTAAGAGTCACTAGTCCATTTCAGACATTACAACCACATGTACTGGGAGCCAACCAAAGAGAGCACGGGCTATTCATGATGCTCCCAATATTTTGTGTGACTAGGACATGTGGCTTTTCCACATGTATGCTTCTCTCCCAGCAAACCCGCCAAGAAGTATCCTGCTTAAATCCCACCCTGGGCTTGGCCGGACCAGGCCTGGACCTCATGTGAAGACCAACTTTAACCAACCAAATGTTGTCATTAATGAGGTCCCACCTAGATACCTCACTATGAGAGGCTCTTTTGCAAAAAGCCTCATCATACTGTATTGCTGTGGTTTCACTGGCCATAGTCTGGCCTTTGAAAAAATTTGACATGTGGTTGACCAAATGCCAAGCACACTTGGGACAGGTTGACAGGACGACCCCCATAAAAATAGCATAACCTGACATCCAATTTATGAAGTTGTGTTCCACAGCAACCTCAGAGTTACCTTTTTCGGAATGGGGCCCATACTTCCTTTCATCCTTGTCTGGTTTTAGCAAAGCAAACACATCAACATAATATCCGTTGAATATGCGCTCATGGATTTCTTTAGTCAAGTGAATACCGGGGGGGGGGGGTTCTTTTGTTTTAAGCTAGCCTAAACGGGGGGGGGGGGGTGTTTCCTTCAAAATCCGGTTAGCATTCGGTAGCTTGGAACCCCAAATAGCACCCCAGCAAGCATTCACTCTCCTATGTCTCTGGGCGCAAGCTGGCAACTAAGAATATGAGCTGAAAAATCAGGCTGGGAAGCACAGGGTGGCGCCATTTAAATTTGTTTGTGAGGTTCAATGTCACCGCCACATCAAAGCCCACCAAAATTCCTGCAATTACTTGGCTGCCCCCCTGCTGATGTGGGTACCCAGCCCTCTCAGTAGCCACTGGCACCTGCCCTAAATGCATCTGGCCATGTGCCCAGGGGCGGCAACATCTCCTTGGCCTCTCTTCTGCCCGGGCAGCAACCACAGCTCTTGGTAAGTGATCGCTGGTGTTTCTCTCCAAGCTTCTTCATGTGGGCCAAAGCTGTATGTGCATGGAAAATCCACTCATTACTCTATTCACATGAAATGTGACCACATATATGATTGGCTCCTAGTACAGATTGCTGTAATGTCTGAAAAGGATTTGTGATTATATGACCATTCATAGGTTAACGCCCCACCATAAATAAAACAAGAGAATATGAGGAAACAACATAGTCTCAGTAAACACAGCTCAGATGTGTGGATCAAAAAAGTCAAGCCACCTTCTATCAGGAAAGTTTACTCCCCTGACCCAGATTACAATGAGCCACCTTGAACCACAAAGAAAGGTGGGGTATAAATATTTTAATTAATAAATAAATAGTATTTGAGCAAATGCCTACAGCCATCAAAACAGGGCAATGACTAGCAATAGTTTTATACATTACATTAGTTATGGCAGAATAGAATTGCACATTACCCAAATGAGTAAAAACTTACATGTGTAAAACCACTACAGAATATATTTATTTCTGGCAAACTTCCCACCCCCTTTCTAGTGGGAGGCAACCGGGGAAGTTGGAAACAAAGACCTTGGCCAAAACTGAGGGTCATACCGGACAAGGTGCTGAGAGGTTTGTGAACGGACTGCCTTGTGCTCCCCCCCCCAATAAATACCAGCCTACCTGATTTGGCAGCTGTGCAGGGGAAGGGTTTCTTTTAAAAAGATCATCTGCTGTCTTTTTCACAATAATTGGTCCTTGTGTGTATGTTATTTGTACCCTGTAATAAGGCTTTGATTGGGCCCTTATATGTTCTTTTAATTTTTTCTCAGAATAAATACATGTATTTTTATTTATAACAAATATATATGAGGTTTTAACTATGGGCCTTCTACTAGGTTTCTTTCTTACCTCTTTGGCTTGTGATGCTTTTTTTTTACAATTTCAGTCTACCTCCCAGGGTTGCTAAGCCCAGCTGGGGAAAATATGCAGGTCACTGTAAGGTAAGGTTGCCTGTGCATTTTCTCCAGCAGGCTCCTATGAAAACTATTTCTCAAACAATGAGGGAGGAAGTTCCATTCATGGTGAGAGCAATTCATTCATGGATCTCCCAGCATCTTGTCTAGTTTGATCCTGAGCTTGGATTGCTGCCCCTGATTCACCACGGAGAGAAAACTATCAAGTCCTCCCAAACCCAGCCAATCCATTTCTAGTACTAGCACTTCCTGATGGCCAAACAGATGGAGGGGGGACCTCTATGATCTTATGAACCGAAATTCAGTTTACATTGCAGATGTAAACTTAACAGTGCAATCCTGAGAACACTTTCCTGGGAATTAGCTCCATTGCATAGATCTGAGTAGGATTCTGAGTAGACCTGCTTTAGTTGCTACTGAAAACTTCATTCTAAAACATGTTAGGATTTCATTGGTAAAAAAAGACTGGAACACAAAGAATGTGTTGTCTTAATTGTTTCAAGGCCTTGGTGATCAAACCCATGCTTTGTAATATACCCCCAGCACCAGAACTAAAAGGCAGCAGAACCATTTGCCAAGCTTCCTCTCCCCAACGATTTTATAGGTCACAAGGTAATTCTCATTTCTGTTTCCCAAGGCTCATAGTACATCCAAAAGTTTGTGCTGTCACATTGCAAGACACATGCTTTGAAAACTGCAGTCGCCTTCCGTTGCAGTTCAATGTTACATGTGCAGTTCCGCAGCTGAGATTTTTATTCTTTAATGCTGTAATTTGCTGTATGCTGGGGATCAGCCCTGAACTTCTTGATAGGTGAATTGTGATTCTTCCAACTGCCAACCAAAAGGTAGTACAGAGTCTGACAGAAGTGGCAATTGTAACAGCCAGTGTAGTAAGTCAGACTAGGCCTTGGGGAGACCTATGTTCTAATTGCCACTCTGCCAAGAACCTCACTGGGTGACACTGTTCCTTAGCCTGACCTACCTCAAAGGGCTCTTGTGAAGATAAAATGGAAGGAAGAACCATGTACATCACCCTGAACTTCATGAAGGAGAGTGGGATTAAACAGACACCCACGGGATACTTTGGGGGAGGAAAATCTGAATGTTGGCTCCCCAGCCCCTTTTCAGGGCTCTGAGTTATTTTGGTACACTGTTTAGTGAGGGTTAAATTTCCTTCAAGAGGAGTCTCAAACCAGCTCTCCTGCTAAATTCTCCAGACTCCTTTCAAACTTGGCGTGCCGAAGTTAATGCCGTTGAGAGCACATATGATCCAGTCTCTGTGGGATTATGACCAAATGAGGAGGGCGATCATTTTCTGAGACATTTCCCAGAAATCACAGAGTCAGACATAAATAGCAGTTACGTTCTGAGCCACCAACCGCTTTTCAGCATCTGCTGACCTCTGAAAGTATTGTATAAGCAACTTTAGGCAGAGCTGCCAGAATGGAAAGCCTGTTCTGGCATTCTCTGGAACTAATAACAAATAGTGCCATGAGAATTCCCCTTCAAGCAAGGTAGCTTAGGGGGAGTGAATTTTTAAGGTCACAAGCCAAAGAAAATGGATTTACATAAAGTAACCGACTTCTGAATGTGCTACATAATGAATAACTTTCTGTTACAGACAAACTTGGATAGGATATCACAGGATCCAGCGGTCTATTAGTACGTTCCATGTGGCTTGCTGGGTGCCTTTTTTATAACTGAGAATTGGGGTTTTGTCCCGTGGCTTGAAAAAAGGCTGAGAAAATATGATTCTTGTGGTTCCTCAGGGCTGAAATCCTCCCTGTCCTATATTTTCAGATCTCATGATTTCAGTTTACTTCTGTCAGCAGATCTGAAATGAAGAATGCTTTTTAAAACAAATAGGAGAGTGTGTTTGCTCCATGGCAAATGGAAGAATGTAATCCGTACAAATTTCAGGAGGAGAAACAAAAACACATGAATGCGTTTACAGATTTTCCTGAGAATGGAGTATAGGAGATAAAGGAATCTGTTTGAACCCAAAGAAAAATGACTGTGGCCTGACATAAATGTGAGACTGGAAAAGCAAGTAAGTGAAGGGACTGTGCATGTGAATCTGGGTATAAATTGTACAGATACTTCAGAACAATTAAAAGCACTAATATACCAGAACAGATAAAAAGATAAAAGGAAGTAGTTCTTCACCCAAAGAGTAATGAACACATGGAATTCACTGCCACAGGAAGTGGTGGCGGCTACAAGCATGGACAGCTTCAAAAGGGAATTAGATAAGCATATGGAGCAGAGGTCCATCAGTGACTATTAGCCACAAGATATAGATGGACCACAGTGTCTGGGGCAAGTGATGCTCTGAATTCTTGGTGCCTAGGGGGGGACAACAGTGGGAGGGCTTCTGGAGTGCTGGCCCCACAGGTGGACCTCCTGATGACACCTGTTTTTTTTGCCACTGTGTGACACAAAGAGTTGGCCATTGGCCTGATCCAGCATGGCTTCTCCTACATTCAGCGCTTAATTTCAGGGCCTCAGCTAGCCTTCTTCACTTCTAGGTCAATTCAGATTTTCCCTAAACAAACTGCAAAGTAGGGAGGGGAGAAAAGGGAACACCGATGTCAGGTTTGAGAAGAATACAGCCTTTGAGGATGAAATGTTGCCGATTTATGCTTTTAGTCCCACCTTTCCCTCCTCAGGCCCCTGCAGTGCCTACAGTCATAATAGCTAAAGGGTGTTCTAAAAACCAACAAACCAACTTATTCTTAAAACAGCCTCCTATTATTTAAATAGAAACTGTCATGTCACACAACAAAATCCAAGAAACCAAATAACTCCTCAGTGGAACAAAACAGTGCTCCAGGTTGTGTGTGTGTGTGGGGGGGGGGCTACATTTGCTGTGGCTCCGCTTAACATCTCTACATAGTGTTTCTGCTTTCGATACCACAGTCAAATGGTTGCAGTGCTGAGATTCCACAACATATTAGGACTGTATGTGCTGGAGGATTTGGAAGGGTTAGCAACTACAGGTAGCTTTTAACAGCCACTTTTATGCATTCAAATTAAACACTAGTTTTATTCAAACACATGTTTGTTTGTTTGTTTGCAATTCCCCCCCCCCCCATCTTCTTGGCTGCTAAAAGAAGTGTACAAAGGGAAACGCAGATGCCATTTAATCCTAGTGCTGTTTCTATGCTGCACGGCATCAGGTGTCAGTTGACCCAGAGCATCCTTAGAACTCCGGGCAACCTCCAGCATGCTACTCTTCGGTATGAAGGGGAGCCTTTTGTTATCAAGGGCACAACACGCACAGCTGCTTCCCTGGTTGTTCAAAGGGGAACAGATGGCTGCTCTCAATACAAAAAGAGAGAGGGGGATTTAAAGGCGATAGGGAGAACCAAGGGGGTGACGTCACTATCCTGTCTAGAATTTATTTTGCTAGATTTATAGAATTAATTCTAATGTTGAAAGACAATGTTAGCACATCCAGATAAAGCTTGGTTTACAGAGAGAAATGAATCTAAGCCTTTTCTGAACAGTTTTACAGTCACTTTCCATTTTTTATTTATTCTAAGTCGGTACTTAATATGGTCTCAGTATTAAGTCCTTAATGCATCCCTTGAAATCAAAAGTGGTTCAATCTGCTGGGTCATGCCCACAGAGATTCCTACATGGTGGGTTCTCCTGGAATATTCTGGGTAAAATCTGATACCAGCTGATACCCTATGCCCAGCAAAACATCCTCCACAGAATGCAGTTACCAGAGCATGCAGAAGGCCTTAAAATTATCTGACCCTCCCCGCCCCCCGCCCCCTTTTAACATCCACCCTGATGAAGGGTTCTGGAGAGCTTGTAAACACTCAGTTGGTCTTAATGAAAGGTATTACTTGGGTGTTTTTTTTGTGGGGAGGGGATTTTGCTATGGACTACCACAGCTACCTATTTTTTCCCCTTTCTGTACAATGTATGACTAACTGCAATAAGCAACCAGCATGAGGATGCTACTGTGGAAACTGGAGATGAAGCTAAATGTAAATGCACACCAACAGTGAACAACAGATGTACAATAATACTAAGAGTTGAAATTCAAAGAAAGATACAAGGAGATTTTTCCTGTGTTAAAAAGCTATAGTGTTGTTTTGTCTGTGACTCCTCTCCTTTTCACTTAGGAATGACCCATTAAACCTGCTTGTAGAGAAATGCCCTCCAGCCAGGAATGCACCCCAATATAGCATTCATTGTGATGATGATGATTTAAAACATTTTTATGCTGCCTTTCCACCCAATCAGGATCCAGAAGGCAGTGAACATTAAAACAATTAAACAATTAAAATACGGTTAAAATTTTAAAATTCAATTAAGAACACATAAACAACTCTAGTGGGGACATTGCCGATGAAATGAAAAAGTCTTCGCCTGCTGGTGAAAGACGACAGTGGGAGACAGATGAATCTGCCTGGGGAGGGAATTCCACAGTTTTGGTGCTATGATGGAGAAGACCCTTTCTTGGGTTACCACCCATCTAGCTTTAGTTGTTTGGGGCAACCCAAGCAGGACTTTGAAGGATAACTGGGATGAGCTGGTAGGTTCATACAGAAGAAGGCAGACCTTAGGTATATTGGTCCCAGGACACACATGGCTTTCAGCGTCAATACCAGCAACTTGAATTGAGCCCAGAAGCAAACTGAAAGCCAGTGCAGGTGGAACAAGACTGGAGTGGCATGCTTCCTATGACCCTCTCGCCACAGAATTATGTACCAATTGTAGCTTCTGGACAGTCTTTAAGGCAGCCTCACATGGTATGCATTACAGTTATCTAATTTAGATGTTACCAGGGCATGCACCACAGTGGACCCAGGAAGAACGTTCCAACCCAGGTGAATATAAGGCCAGAAACCAGGCAGCAGTGGTGATGGACCAAAAGGCAAGGCTGAACCCAGACTTGGGAAAGATAAGGATGGGAGACAGCAAGAGACAGGCCTGAACAGGAAGGGGAGGGACCAAGGCAGGGAGTCAGGCAGCAGGAGGAAGAGGCAGATGATGCTTTCTTTTCCTTTTAGAGCCCACCAGGTGGAGCTCCCAGAAGGAAGTAGAGGGAGGTGAGACCAGAGTGAGTCAGACCAGGGAAGGAAGAAGACCCGGGTGCCAGAACCCCCTTTCCCCCAATTCTGAGGCCAAAGTGAGGGCCCGTTCTTCACCATCCTTTCATCTGGGGAGGGAAACAACAGAGGGTGGAGAGCCTACCATGGGGCCAGGGGAGCCTAACACACTCTGTCTATGTACAGAAGCCCAGCTGCAAACCATAGCTGGCAAGAAGAGGGAAGTGGAGGAAAGTAGCCATGAAGCTACCAGCACAGAGCATACCGATTATACTAATGGCACTAGCTGAAGCAGGGCAATGGGTACTATAATGTACTGAGTTCGGAGGCAGTGAGTAGTGATCAGCTCATGGTTTTTTAAGCAAGCAAAACGAAAGACAAACTAGTGAAGTCCGAGCCCTGCAGTACCCCACACCCAACACACACACCAACACCAGTGATAAGCTATTTACAGTGGAGGAGTCCATCACAGGTCTACTCTAGAATCCGGGCACTCCAATTGGTCTGCCCTAAGATCCGATTCCTCTATTGTTCAAGCATCCGAAGGTGTGTTTGGCCACATGGCCTCGTTAGCGCTGATATAATTATCTCAGTATATAACACCCCTCCCCCCATAGTCCGGAGGCCCTAGCTTACACAGTCTCTGAGATACGCCGGTCATCTTTGCTCACAAGTCAAGCGGTGCGGCTCCATCTGTGGCACTGAGGGCCCTTGCCTTGCATTGGGGGTTTCCACTGTCCTTTCAGGTGAAGGGGTCGGGGAAGGCCCCAGAACGGCCTCGCTTGGTGTTGGGTTCTGTGCTTGGCTGGCTCTCTTGGGGACTTGCACGCTGGGTACCTGCTGCTCTCTGAGGGCCGGCATGTCACCCTCGGGCTCTTGTTCCCCAGGGGTCTGGAACTCCTCGTCACTTTCTTTGGGGTCTATACCTTCTGCTGGGTCCACGGGAAGTAGATGCCTGCAGAGCTGGTCCATGTGCCTCAGGAGCAACTGGCCCTCTTCTGTAGAGACCTCATACGATAGAGGTCCTGTCACCCTCACGACCCTGGCCGGGATCCACGCTGGACCCCAAGAGAAGTTCTTTGCATACACAGGGTCCTCTGGGAAGAACCCAGGTGGGGCGTCCTGGCACTCTGGGGCCAAGGTGTGGTCGGGGGCCTGATCTGGGTGTAGGCAATCCAGCTGAGTTGTGAGGCGCCTACCCATCAATAATTCTGCTGGGCTGCAGCTGGTGGAACTGTGCGGGGTCATCCTTTGGCCGAAGAGAAAGGCTGCTATCTGGTGGTCCCAATCCCCTTGTGCGATGTGGCGCAGGGACTCTTAGGTTGCCCTCACCATCCTTTCTGCCTGACCATTCATTGCCAGGTGGAAGGGAGCTGAGCGGATGTGTCGAATCCTGTAGTAGCACATGTAAGTTTAGTACTACATACTAAAGGAGAAAGAAAAAAGAAGGCACTAAAAGCTCAAGTGTTGGAGGTTACAAATTGCTTAAGAAAAGACTTATTACTCTTAACAATTATTTTCAGACATGAGGAGTATCATCAATCATCGCTTCAGTTGTCGTAATTCGCTTATCAGGCTAGGCAGATAGTAATTCCATAGCTAATTAACAAGGATATAGACCTTGAGAGAATTCGGCATCTCCCTATACACTCCCCCCCCCCAGGATTTTCATTTGCTTTCTTGCTTATCTTAGATCATAGAGGTCCTTCCTTTTGTTGCTTCCAGCACATGCTAGTCGGAGAATCCGACCGTTCACTTTGTAGGTAGATTTTATGAAGTAAGGGTAGCCAAACCCTTTGCTCCTAAATTGCTTTTTAGTCTGCCTGCAACCATCCAAGATAAGCTAGCTTTTACAGTCTTAATTTCCTCTGTGACCAAAGATTTGCTCCTTCTTGGTGTGGACACTGTCCCTTTAAAAATACAGCCACTTTTAGAGCCGGTTCCATCCAGTACACCGCTTTAGCCAGCAGCGGGCAGGCGATTTTGAGCTGTAGGAAGAGTCTATGATTAGGTCACCTGACCTAACCCTCTGATATCCTTCTTCCTTTTTTTTTTAAGCCCCCGGAGGGGATTTTTTATTTTTTTATAATACTACATAAACTACCAAGAAAAAAATAGAGATAGGAGGACTACAATTAGGGAGGAAGAAAAGATAACCCACACTAAACTAAAAATGATCTCCTTCTTCCTGAAGGAAGCTTGGGTCCCGCCTTCCTCAAAGTCTCCGATCGCCATCTTGGGGGGATGTTTATATTTACCGAACAAAGTTGCCAAAGTCTCAAAGGTCTGTAAACTCTTATTTTTGAAAAAGTTCTCTGCTCTACTCTTTCTATTATAATCCACGCCACTGCATGCTCAGTCCCCCCCCCGTCGTGTTTCCGCTTCATTAGATCATTTAGGAGGTAGGGCGTCCCCTCCCCCCTCCTGCTTATATTGGGGGGGCTTTGCATCAGGGCTTCGATGTCTTGCTTCAACTTTCACTTATCAGTCTTTGGGATGATCCAGCAGGTCTCCCTGGGATCTTGCTGGGCAGCGTTAAATCACCAAACCTCCATACGCTTGTTCTGGCGTGTGCTTTGAGTCCAATACTGGGAATCAGGGCAGGACCTTTGGGGCAGAGAGTAGCCCTCCTGTATTGGCTGTCGGCCGAAGGAAGGGCTCTCCAGAAGCCCACTGGCTAGAAGCCCATTTCGCAAGGGCTCCATGGGGAGCGCAAGAGATTGCGCCTCCTTCTATCCTTGGATTCATGGCACACGTCTCTCAGAGCTGTGAGAAGATGTGGCTATCTTTAAAGCACCAAAGCCTGGCGTTTTGGAGGTCAGGAGTTCCTTGACTGCCTGGAACATGTGCTTTGGGCCCCAGACCCACGGGGCATGCTTGTCAAGAAGGTGGTGCAGGGGCTCGGCGACGGCTACCTTGTGCGGCAGGAATGAGTGGTAAAAATTCAGCAGGCCCAGGAAAGCCTGCAGTTCTGCCTTAGAAGAGGGTGTAGGTGCATCCACGATGGCACGGACCTTGTCGGGCGTAAGGTGGATGCCCTGAGCATTGACTGCAAACCCTTGGGACTCCCAGGAGGCACTTTCCCCACTTTACCTTCAGCCCAGCTGCATTGAAGCAATGTAGGACAGCTCGCAGACATTCCGTAAGATCTTGGCTGTGGCCGCCGCAATCAGAACATCATCAAAGAAGGGCTGGACCTCATGGAAGCAAACAGTCCATGAGGTTCTGGGAAGATCCCCTGGGCCACGATGACCCCAAACTGCAGCCTCCACACCCGGAATGCATCCCTATGTGTCACTATGTTTTGCGCCTCAGCGGTGACATCATCCATGGGGAGCTGTTGGTACGCCTGTGCCCAATCTAGCTTCCCAAAGATCTTGGCACCTGCCAAGGAGGCCAAGACGTGGCTGATGATGGGGACAGGATAATTATCTTAGTATATAACACCTAATTCACACCTTACTACCAGGTTACACAGAGATACTAAAAGCCAAAAGGCTAGAAAGTAAACTCTTCCTTTTGGGGCAGGAAGATCCAAATTACTTCCAGGTTAATGTGTCACTGTGTGGGATCTTGGGGTCGCCATGGAGTTCTTTCAACCTCCTGAGAAGACCAAGCAGAAGGAACAGGGAGTCCTTTCCTTCACTCATAAAGATATTTTTTCCAGATCTCAGGCAAAGGATGTTCCATCTCTATTACTGAACCAGGGAACAGAATCCTGAATCATCTAATTTTCGTTCCTAAATCATGAAACGATCACCTCATTGCAACATCACTGAGTTCTTTTAAATTAACACGAAGCTTATGTCAAAAGACATGAAACTTAAAAGTCTATTTCTTTGAGCTGAGCTGAGCTACTTAATCTTTTGCAGAGAAAACTTGTGGAAGGAAAAGTGTTGGAGAGAAACCAGACACTAGCTGGGCACCAGGAAAGATGTTAGTGAGAGCCGTAGTATCCATGGCCCCCATGTCAGGGACCCCTGCTATAAATACACATCCTTATGAAGGCATATCTGAGTGACTCATATACATGTGGGTATGTGTGTGTGTAAAGTTACTGTGGTATCCTCTGCTAGGAGAATGAGACAAATTATCCAGGTATTCTATTTGCCCCTTGCAATTCCATTAGAACAGCTGTGCAGATATACATGAATCTCACTGAGCATCCAGATGTTATATTATTTTTACACAGTGTTGTGTTGTGCAACGGGTTATTGTGATGCTGCTACTGTGACTGAGATTGGTGGTTCCTGCTTGCAGTATCCTCTGAGGCATGGTGGATAGAGGTAAGCTCACCTATCAGATCACCCTTCAGTCATACTCAATAGCCAGCACACAGAAGACTCTGGTACCTTCAATAACAAGTCTCTTTATTGCTTTAGACTCAGAACAGACAGAGGGAGAAATGTAAGGTTGTTTTATTTTGGTTTTTAACTGGAAATGTTTTAAAACTATTTTTGTAAGCTGCCTTGGACCACAAGGAAAGGCGGGGTTTAAATATTTAAACAAATGAATAAAAATTGAGAATACTAAAACACACACTGGAAGACCACAACCAACGCATATGGAACAGGACCTTTGCCACAATTGGAATAAAGAGACGGACACCAATATGGATTTAACAAGGGCCACTTTATTAATTAATTATAAACAAACAACTGGCGAGGGGCTGCTAAAATGTACTGAGGAATATGACCAGTGTCAAACTCATGACCACCTTCATCTCCTTCTGGGTAATGCACCTTCCCCGATCTCAAGCCACCCAATGTAGCTCTTGACCAGCGGCTTGGCATATTTAGGAGAACCCCCTGGCCCACCACCCCATAAGCCACAAGGCCTGCTGAGATAGGCTGGGCCAGATTGTTCTAAGGAAGATCACCCCTTCCTGGCCTTGAGCCACAAAGGCCCAAAAGCTGTTCTTGGAGGACCCTTTAACTCCTTTATAACAATGCCCAAGTGCTCACCGTTTTCAACTTCCTGATCATGCTTCCCTGCCCAACCACAAAGTGACCATCCTATTTAGCAAACAACACCCCCCCAAAGCCAGTTTCCCAACACCACCATCATCAGTGCAAGGTAGGCAAAAAACACCCCTCTGTCTGAAGCCAAATCGAAAAAGGGGTGAAAAAATTCCTACCTGGCCCCATTAAAAGGCAACTGGTTGAAACCTGCACTAAAATAGGGTGGGAGGGTGGGCTGAGCATGTGGAAGAACTGCTGAGGTAGAGGGCAGGAGCTGAGCCTAAATAGGCCGACTCCGCCCCCTGCCTGGTGTTGTGCTTCTCGCAGGGCTGGTGCCCTTCTCTTCCTGCCTCACGAGGAGGCAAATCAGCCCCCTCCCGCCAGCGCAGGCTCAGCGGGAGTTGGGGCTCGCAGTGTGATGACACTCCCATACAGGCCTTGGTGGGGAAACAGAAACTAGCTCATGAGGACTCAGTTAAAGGTATAAAGGTAAAGGTAAAGGTTCCCTTGCTCGAAAGCCAGTCGAATCCGACTCTAGGGTTGTGGTGCTCATCTCCGTTTCAAAGCCGAAGAGCCAGCGCTGTCCGAAGACGTTTCCGTGGTCATGTGGCCGGCATGACTAAACACCAAGGCGCACGGAACACTGTTACCTTCCCACTGAAGTGGTACCTATTTATCTACTTGCAATTTCTTGCTTTTGAACTGCTAGGTTGGCAGGAGCTGGAACAAGAGATGGGAGCTCATTCCATCGTGCGGCACCCGGGTCTCGAACTGCTGAACTACTGACCTTCCACAGCCTGCAGTTCAGCGTCTTAACCACTTGAGCCACCCCAGCTCCTAGTTAAAGGTATACACACATCTATACTGGTTTGCTGTCATCATCATCACCCATTCTGCAACACTAGTATTGTGCTGGTTTCTGATGACAAAACATTGCTACAGGTCATAACACAGGCATGGGGCAATACCAGGTTGTATTTTATTCTAAACGTTTATTGAGAGTTACTGTGAATTAATGGTTGGAATGTTTATTACCAAGGAGACTCAGGTTTAAAACTCCGCTCAGCCATGAAGCTGACTGGTTAATTCTGGACCAATAACCTCATGGGGTTATTGTGCAGATAAAATGGAAGAACCACAGTGCCCTGGCTCTACAGAGGGAGGGTAGAATAAAATTGTAATAAATATTACATGCTGTAGCATTTTATATGATTAGGCACTTTCCTACTAAATAATTTGTTTTGAGATGTATTGTCTGCATATTAGCACTGAGGACCTACTGGGACTTGACCCAACAACCTTCAAATCAGAAGATTTGCAGAACCATGAGGTAAGGTAGGGAGGCTGCAAACATGTTAATTCCTGGGGCCTATAAGGAACTCAGTCTCAGAGGGTCCACCCACACGAACAGCCCACTAGCTCCCTGCAGCAGAAAGGCTGGAGATTCTTGTCCTATGAACTGTCAATCTTACTTGTCCTAGTGCACTGATCAGCCTGCTGTCTTTATTCCTGACCCTACTTTTCCCTATGAGCTCGGGTCCTGTCTAGTGACTTGGTGCATCTCAGATTCTGTTTCTTCATACTGACCTGTTGGCTTTTATATGACTCTATTTCCTGCTTGGTGATTCAACATGGTCTGGGTGAAGACCTTTGGACCTCTCCTTGACTCCGTCCCGGTCTCCACCTAGCTACTGTATATGACCCCAGTCCTGACACGCACCAAGCTTTCACAGGTCATATTGTATCAGCTCTTGGATAAAGGTCTATTGAATATGAAATGTTAAACATATCCATAAGTAAAGGTAAAGGTTCCCTCACTCGAAAGCCAGTCGAATCCGACTCGAGGGTTGCGGTGCTCATCTCCGTTTCAAAGCCGAAGAGCCAGCGCTGTCCGAAGACGTTTCCGTGGTCATGTGGCCGGCATGACTAAACACCAAGGTGCACGGAACGCTGTTACCTTCCCACTGAAGTGGTACCTATTTATCTACTTGCAATTTCTTGCTTTCGAACTGCTAGGTTGGCAGGAGCTGGAACTAGAGACGGGAGCTCACTCCGTCATGCGGCACCCGGGTCTCGAACTGCTGAACTACCGACCTTCCACAGCCTGCAGTTCAGCGTCTTAACCACTTGAGCACCGTAGCACCGTAAACATATCCATATCCTTCGGTTAAAAAAAAAAATGGGTCCCAGCTCTGAAAGTAGGTTTTGGAACAAGATGAAATGCTTACTGCCAGTTTGGTGTAGTGGTTAAGTGCGGCGACTCTAATCTAGGAGAACCGGGTTTGATTCCCCACTCCTCCACTTGCACCTGCTGATGTGACCTTGGGTCAGTCACAAGGTCTGGCACAGCTGTTCCTGAAAGGGCAGTTTGTGTCAGAGTTCTCTCAGCCCCACCCACCTCACAGGGTGTCTGTTGTGGGGAGGGGAAGGGAAAGGAGTTTGTAAGCCGCTCTGAGACTCCAAGTGAAGGGCGGGGTATAAATCCAATCTCTTCTTCTTCTTCTTCTTCTTACTGTGACATCCGTGCATGAGTAAGAGCAGAGCTATGTCTTGTGAGGTCTTGCGTGAATTACAGCCATTTTGTGGTTTCATTTTTGTTTTCCAAGGGCTTTAGAAAGGCAGATTTAATCTAAACATTACTAGAAACGGGAATCATCAGAGCCATACCCTGTCTGCAGCCTCTGCAAGTTATGGGTTCCAGCTGGAAGGTCTTAAAACTCTTAGTTGTTGGGGAGATAGCATATTAACAAGGAGGGAACATACTTACTATCAAAGGCATTAATGGAGAACTCACACAGCATGAAGCCAACAAGGAAAGACTGTGAATTGTGTTCACACAAATGAATCAACATTCCAGAACGTGATGGACACTAACATCATGTGCATTTCAACAATAGCCTTAGTCTAGATACAGTATTTAGAAAATAGCATGTTTTCACCCTGCAAACCTCACTTATATCCATTTTAAGCATAATAATTTTAACGTAACAGCAACATTTTGCCCCTACTGTGACAAATGTGTATCTTTGAACTACTGCAATAAAAAGGCCTTGAGTTAGATATCCTGTACAGAGACCAATAACAAAGCAACTGTGTAGAAATTCTTCCATAAATTAATACTTATGAGATTCAGTGAGATTTTTTTTTATATTAATCTGATTTGCATTAAGATGTTTGACAGGTTGACCTATTATGGCAGCTAAATGGTGGAATTCAGTTTCTGTACATTGGTAACAAATTCATCATATCCCCATGCTCAAATTTATTTTGATTAATAGAACACGTATCTGGGCACACTTATCTAAGATCAGCAACTCTTTGACAAGTATTTAAAATTGTAAGTAGTATCAAGAAGCAGATTTTCTTCTGCCTAGTAAAAAGATTCTTACCCAGCATCCTAACTTTCAAAAGATCTGGACAGCTTTACACCCAAGAGGGCAGTAAATTTCTTACTGGGGCTCCTCTTGCAGAAAGCCTTCCAGATGGAGGGGCACGCAGTTTCTCACAGTCCAGGTTCTGCAGAGTCAAACAAGTGCTGAAAAGCAAATCCGCTCAAAAGAGCCTTAGAGATCAAACAGGGACAAACAAAGTGATCAGCTACTCACTTAATTGAAAACAATGCGCTGGAAATTTATGTCCGGGGTTCAAAGAATTACTGACATTTGCATAGTCAGTAAAGCAGAGAAATGTAAATCAGAATCCTTTAGGGTTCTGGTTGTCCAAAATAATGTATCTGTGAACAATTAAATTTTCAAAAGTTGGAACTTACTTCGATATTTTAAACTAAAAGATTAATATCTCGCTTACTTGTCCTATGAAGTAAGGAATACACAGGACATTATCCTGGCACTCTATGGTTCAGTGAGATCTGAGTTTAAGTTCCAGTGTTGATAATGAAAACTATTCTTGGTTTGTTCATGGGAGTGCACCTCTAGCTGACTCCCATGATGAGAACTAATAATGCCTGAGTTCCCATAATGCATGAGAATACACATAGTCTTCTTATGAAAGGGCATGCCAAATCTGTCGTCTACTTTATGAATCGAGAGAACTGTTAACATCTGCAAACTTTCTGATTCTATTTGATTTACACTACATTATCTGAGTCTCAGTGAGAAAGGTGGTCTATAAATAACGTAAATTCAAAAATTAAAAGTATGCAAAAGTACACATTCTATTAATAAAAGCAGAATAAAACACAGCATTGTTGTATCATAAGCATGGTTACAAAAACAAATTCCCAGTGATGACTGTGGATTATGCTCCCATACTGCAGACTGCTAATGAAAGAATACTGTGTGAAGGACAACCTAGCATTCTCCTTCTGATGGGGCAGGGGTGGGTCTTACAGTTCCTTATCTCTAGACTCTTAGGATTTTTCCATCCACCTCGTAGCTACACAAGAATATCTAGATTTGGGGGGGGAGGAACAGTTGTACCAATTGTACCTTAGTGACTGTATCTAAACAAGTTCGAATTGATTTTTTTTTGGCTGCTTCCTAAGCATAATCAGCTGAAGTATCTCTCCTACTGTTACTGCATTAAGGGTGTGTTCAGACGGGCAGCTAATCCCGCCATCGGCCTGGCTCTAATTTGATCCAGCTCTTCTTTATCTGGCGTTGCACAACCAGACAGCTCCCCTTACCGTGCGCATACTCCATGGTGGATTGTCTAGACAGTGTCCACCTGAAGGAGCCGTGCAGTCGGGTTTTTAAAAAATTCTGTTTGCACATGTGCATCTGCACCTCACCGTGTACTTGCTTTTCCGTGCATTCGTGGAATTGAATGGTTAAAGCACTGCCAGTAGTACCTCCCTCTAGGTACCATTTCAATTAATGCAGTTCATAAATTTCACTGGCCATTCAGAAACATTAAATTGTCCGCAACATTTGAGCGGACCTCTGCAGCTGTCACGCGTTTACGCGCATATCACTAAGATTTTTTTTTTAAGGGCGGCTGTTTGGGATGGTCTAGAGGAAATCATCCTGATGAGCTGATTGCATGCTGGAATGATCAGACGGAGGAAAGTCCACCATTGGCAATCAAAAGTACCGGATTTTCACCGGTATCTTTTAAGTAAAGCTCCCTGGCAGGGCTAAACGGAAGCAGCACCTTTCCCAGATGTCGTTGTCTGATTGTTCCCTTTAAATCTGCCAGGCATCCGTGCTTGGGGTGGATGTAAAGACCCGTCTGATCGGGACCTAAGTCTAACAGTAAAACAAAACAAAAACAAACCTCAACTAAAACACAAGCAGGGTGTACTTCAAATAATTGGTCCAAGTTTTTTTTATTTAGATGATTTTTTTTTTACTGTTACTAAAACCTGCCTAGGGCAGCTTAAGTTCACGGAAGACACTGAAATTTGCTCTAGAAGTTATGGATCAGTGTCTTACAGTCCAACCCTAAAGAGTGCATTGAAAAACAGTGAGTTTAGAATGGTGTAACAGCTTGGGACTGTACTGTCTCTCAGGTCGTATACAAATTCACACGAATTTTTACCATGAGTTTGTTGCTGTTTGCTGCTACATACCTACACTGTTACTACAGTTTGATAAACGTAGCAAGGCTTCAGTCATCTAATGTGTATTGCATCTGAATAGGAAAATGCAATAGGAATCATTGGATTCTCTCATCCATTCTGCTTCCCTTCCAAAAAGATTATTGTCTCTATAAAAAAATGTAGGAGTCTGTAGGAGGAAGACTTTCATCAATGAGGACAGAGACAGAGTTTATTTGTTATTTTTATTTCATCAATGCTAATTGTTGATCTTAAGGTCTTTTGAAAGATGCAAATTTAGTTCCTTATAAATGTACCATTTGTGACACATGCAGCAATCCACAACGAGTCATCCATGTGATGCAGGTTGGAACTGTAGTAGTTAAGTGCACAGACTCTGATCTGGGAGAACTGGGTTTGATTCCCTACTCCTCCACTTGCAGCTGATGGATGACCTTGGGCAAGCCATAGTTCTGTCAGAGCTGTTCTTGAAAGAACAGTTATCAAAAGAGCTCTCTCAGCCCCACCTACCTCACAGGGTATCTGTTGTGGGGGGGGGACGGGAAGGGAAGGTGATTGTAAGCTGCTCTGAGACTCCAAGTGAAGGGCGAGGTACAAATCCAATCTCCTCCTCTTCTTCTCTCTCTTCTCAAAATGCCAAAAGTGCTCACAGATTTAACAAATTTGACAACTCCTGGCATACTCAATGGATTTGAATCATAAATGACCAGAACGCAGTAGTTATTTTATTTAATTTGTTTAATTTTTTGCATTTCTCCTGGTGTTGCCAGCCACAGCTGCCACCCTAGTGAGAGAATTTGGGGGTGAGGACAAGCAAGTGGAAAGGTGACACAGAAATGTTTTAAATGAACGAATAAATGAATAAATAAACATGCTAGCTCAGCTAGCAAATGTGGCCCAATCTTGACTCAGGATTCAGCAGTTTGGTACCTGTTAGTTCCATTTTCCTAGCTATGTGAACATTCTGTTGGTGAACCAGTATTAGGTGTGAAAGACTGTAAAGTTCACCACCCACTACATGTGCATCATAGTTGTTAAATAGATGTTTGGTGTCATCGGGTTGGTAAAACTGATCACTAACTAAGAGGGGAAAGGGGGGCTGGAATTCATTTTTCTCCCTCCCCCCCCTTCTCCCAAGAGGCAACTGGCATCTCCAAAACAGAAAGAACCGACCATCTACTTGGTAGGTCCTTTTCTGCAAAGCAGCACACCAAGACCTGAATACAGGATACAGGAGTCATTCCTTTTACATGACTGGGATTCAGTGCAGAGCAGTGTCCATACTCAGAGGCCCCTCTGAATTAGTGCACTGGTGCACACCGATTTCTGTGCAGCTGGATACATTAGGACTGCTTCAAGCAGAAGAGAGCTGGTATTGTATAAGTTCAGTATGTTATCCTTGCCAACCCAATTTTTTTCTTATAATCATTGCGATAAAAGGATTTATTATTGCTTTTTTTTTAACTTGGTAAAGAAAGAAAGTTTATTTTCACAATTTTAAAAACCAAGACTTGCAAAATTGGAGTGAAGACAGCATCCTATAAACACCATAAATGTCTTAGATGCTGGTGGAAATATACCAACAGTGTTAGGGTTTGACATTTCCCAATACTTGTAATTATCTCAATTTTTTTTTAAATTAAAATATTCTGATATCATATGTTCATTATGTGGCAAGTGACATGATTTACCATAATCCTAAAATTCTCTTCCTGCCGTTGGATCAAACAAGAGGTGATACTGGGAGATCTGTAAACTGATCTCCTGCAGTTAAAAGGGTAAATAATACCCCCAGGTTACCCCAGTTCAGATCGAGATACAGCCCTGCAGGGAGGCTCACAGTTTACCTAATCCTCCTCCAGCAGCTGTCTCAAGGTGGAAACTACCTGCCAACCACAAAGCCCACCAGGTAATGGCTTTGCCCACTTTCCTGAAACATGGGGCGGGGGCCACACTGGGGAACAGCACTTTAAAGGGCCATGAGCGGCATCTCAAAGAACCACATGTGCCTGCTAAGCAATGGTCCCTCTAAGCTGTCCTGAGCCACTGTGTATCACTCATTTAGCTCCTTTTTCCTATGCAAATTCCCTGCCTTCAGATATCCTGCAGAACCTTGTATTCCCCCCACCCCCGCAGCAGTTTAGGGAGGAGAGGAAAGAAGGGTGATCGAGGCACAGTACAGATTAATTCCCTCTATGCCACCATCTCAATTTGGATTGTGCCCCCTACTCACTACTGAAACATTAATAACTGCAATAAACCAGAGATTTACAAATATCACTGTAGTTTGGATCACAGTGACTACAAGGATATCCTTGTGAGAGGGCTCTTTGAGAGGCACATGGAACAAAAAAAAAATCTTCCCTCAAACCAAAAGTTTTCTTCAGGACTGTAAAATGAAAATTTCAGAAGTCAGATATCTTTAACCATGGCTGCATAAAACATTCATAAAATAATAAAATCAAATAATAAAAACTGTCACCTTACGTGTCATAGCAACAGAAGAGAATGGAAACAGAAGCATAACCAATGCAAACTTGCATCATACATTTTCTCACTCTGTGCAAGTTATTTCGCTTCCCCCCCCTTTTTTTTTAAAGCAAAGGGCTACAGAAGTCCTAACCCCTGATGAACACTAGGTTCTACTTTTACCCCATCACATTCTAAGACTTTACTAGCTATTGCACACATACTCCTAAAATTATCTTTGCCGCCATAATCCAGACAATAGTATATCCTATTTATTCAATGGGAGTGATTATAAAGCATATTTTATCTCTTACAGGATTTCAAACTACAGAACCCAAGCTGAATTGTAGCTGCTTAAAAATAATAGCCAAGGTCGACCCTGCTTAGCTTCTGCGAGCTGATGAGATCAGGCTAGCCTGGGCTATCCAGGCTGTGAACATTAATTTACATGGATGCTAAAATGTGCAGAGAACTTTCCTAGACTGGAATCTGTTGTTCTGGAAATGATCTACTATGCATTTTGGGCAACATAAAATTTACTTAGGGCTGCCAGATCTGAGTAGTCACTACTCACTTTGATGGTCCAATGGTCTGTTCAGCATAAGGCAGCTTCATGTGTACTTTGTGTGCGTCTGTGCATAAAAGAGAATTTCTATTACGCCCTTTCCTATTTAAATCCAGGAATATTAGTCTGACGAAGAATATTGCTGTATTTGTTGTTTTGCGCCAGACCTGAAATTTAGCTCTTACATTCTGAAAGCATTACAAATTTTAGCCCAGGGACTCTCATTAATCCCTTCAGTGCGGCTCCTTGTCACATCTTCTGTGTTGAAGTGGAAAGCAGGGTTTTTCCTTTGAGGTGGTGGCGTGTCGTTGGTATCATTATCGGAAGTTGAGTTTCTGAAGCTGCATAAATTGGGTACAAGCCAAAAGAAAGACCTTCTTTTGTCCTGGGAAGGGAAGAGGTGATATAGTGAGGAAGTGCAACTGGAAACCAGAAAGGTTCAAGTACCAAAAGCTACCAACTCAGGAGGTGCTTGTAAAGAAATTAGCTGGTTTCCCAGTTTTCTGTATGAATCCATACCTTCCTGCAGTCTACTGCCGCCCTGAGCCCGTTCGCGGGGAGGGCGGGGTATAAATAAAATAAAATAAATAATAAATAAATAAATGATGTACATTTCATACTAATACAGGATTTCAAAGTTTTATACCCCGTCATATACTGCAGTCAAGTTTTATGCTTTCAGAGTATCTAGATAGGAAGAAGAGGAAAGAAGACTACCACAGCCCATAGATTAGTATCCCTTTGACAAACTGAAATGGCGACACTTCCAGTGGAGATGAGAATATTCCAACATCTCTAATTATTGGTTAAAACTTAAACATAAAGCAAAAGACAGATTTTGAAGGATTTGTCGTTATGAATACTTGAACGCTGATTACCCAAACTTATCTATTTGGTCTCAGTGTTCCGCTTGGCCAGTTATATGCCCTTTTCCTAGATTATTTTCTAGTATCTGATAAATTAGCTGCTAAACAGGAATTTAAGATGAGGGTCAGAGATATATTTTTTTCAGCATGATATTAAATATTAAATCTACTTCCTGTTGATTAAATTTCACTATCAGCTGTAAATTTATTTAGCTGATTCATCTTGATTTGTACTACAGGATGTTTTTATATTCCTTTAACATTAACCAGACTTAATGTTCTTTGCTATATAGATTGGTAAAACTGGCATACCTAATATAAACAACATATTGTGTTTTAGGCAAGGAAGCATCTCCTGTATTATCTGTTTGTTGTTCTGTTATCCAAAATGTGCAGGATTGAAACATCTCCTTTATCCTTTCAAGAAAAATTGAAAGCTTTACTTGCAAACTACAACACAGGAGTCACTCAGACTAAGACATTACCTGGTCCGGATGCTGAAAAATATTGAGATAAAGATTCTATAAACCTCTGAACACCAGTGCTAAGAGGCAACATCAGAGAATGCCTTGGACTCTATGCCCTGCTTGTTGGCCCTCCAGGTTTACTGGTTGGCTCAGGGATGCCAGTCATTGGATACTGCACTACTGTAATAAATTCAACATTTAGATTTTTAAGTCTAGAAAATAAAATGCAGGAGATGAATGATCACAATAGTACAATATACAACAATGCATAGATTTTTATGAGAGTACATATTTTTTTTATGCTACAACACCTATATAGTAAGCATAAAAATTCTGTATTCAGATTGGAAAATCCTGCTTCCCACTTCAAATCTTGTAGTAAGTTCTTAGGAAGGTCATTCAAGATTAATAACAGATTAACCAGGCAGATGCCAGGTTCATTAACTCCGTGGAAACCAGAGTTCAATGAGGATTTCCTTGCTTGTTGAGTACATCATTTCATATAATTAAAAGACAGGCCAGTTGTGGCAACGGACACTGTGCAGCTTAGGTTTTTAGAATGCATTTAAAACAAACATAAGAAAATGGTACTATCAATTAAATCAGATTATAAATGTCATTTGAAATTTTAAATATTTATGTTAGCTATGTATTTAGTTTTTCATTATTTTCATTATTTCATTATTTTTAATATTTTGCTTTTCCCCCTTTATGGATAGGTTTCAGCTGCTCCAGTAATGCAAGATTTTAAAAATAGCTAGGAAGGATAACTTAAAACTGTACAATGCTACAACAGGATTTTGGGCTGTACCCTTGTGAGTCATGTCATCTACACTCATAGCCTTGATTTTTGCCTAATATGGGACTTATGTAAGCAGGGATCATACTCCTTCCAGGTGAACTGACCAGTAGCAGCATTCTGTCTCATAGCCTAGGATTATTTGGTCCTACTTTTTAGGTACAAGAGACAGTAAACTCTTTCTTGCTACCTTGCTTAGTGATTGTACAAAAAAGATCTTCCTGGGAAGTCAACTTTCCATTTACTTCATGGATCAGCTGAGACTTTCCAGGATATTGTGAGTGGCAGTCTTGTCAACTAGGACATGCATTAGCATTCAAATGATAGGTCACTGCATCAAATAAATAAATAAATAAATAAATAAATAAATAAGACCACTCAACAGCATGATTTCTCTCATCAGTCAGAGTCTCAGCCTTTCATAGTGATGAGAAGAAGGAGTCAAATGAATGAACTATTGCCTTCCTTAGCAATAAGAAAGGCACTGGTTAATTTTCCAGGATTATCTTCAGGCCAACTTGGTTGTCTCTGCTCATTGAAACGATACATACATAAGGATTTGTGAAATGCCTTCTGCACAGCATTGTTACAGCCCTTATGAAATATAGACAGATTGCAACTGGTTTACCCTTTCTAATTTTCTTCTTTGCTGTGAAAAGTGAATGGGAGTTGATGGACAACATATACATTCTTCACACTGTAAAGCAGTGTCATTGGAGGAAGCCACAGCAAGATAACAAGTATACAGTAGGTGCAATGACTCAGTGGTAGAACACATGCTTTGCAGAACAGGGCCGTAGCCAGCAGCGGGGATTTGGGGGCTATGCCCCCTATCGATTGCTCAGAGCCCCAGCAGCAGGAAGAGCCAGCGAGGAAGGAGGGTTACAGAAATAGCTTTGGGCCATCCCCTCCCCTCTTCTACTGTGGCCTGCAAGAGTAATCTCTCTTTGTTGCCTGTTGTATTTTAAAGGGACCATCAGGTGAGCATCAGGTGAGCTGTAGGAAGTAGGATCTGCTCTCAGCACATTTTCTGAGAGGGGATTTTAGCCCCTTCACCTTAAAACAAAGGAATCCGGTGGGTTCCTCCACATCAGTGCTTCTTTGGGGATCACTGAACTGAAGGCTCTTATTCCCGAAGGACTACAGAGGGCTGGGAGGGGAGAGGATGGAGAGCTTGAGCCATGCTACGCGGCTGTGCTGGCCCAAAGCTATTTCTGTAACTTTCCTTCCTTCCGCTCACCTGCTCTCTAAATTTTTAATTTAAATCTAATTTAATGTTTAAATTTAACTCCATTAGCGCCCACGGCAGCTGGCACCCCTTGGAAAAAATTCCTGGGTATGAAGCTGTTGCAGAAGGTTCAGCTTCAAATCCTACCAGTGAAAGCATCTCATGGAGCAGAGACCTTGGAGAAGTGCCACTAGTCAAAGTAAGCAGCTCTAAACCAGATGGCTCAATAGTTTGACTTTGTGTAAGGCAGCTTCATATATTACTTTAAATAAGAAACAAATGTCACTGGATGCAGGTTATAATAGGTCAAGTTTGCAAAACCAAACATATGATCAATATGATCAAGACTTGTATGTACTGGAATTCTTCTGAATATGTCACACACACACAAAATACATGTGTGTATCATGTTACAAGGGTATACGTATATACCTCCTTTCACCTAAACCATAAAATCATCTATATATACGGACACCTTAGAGAGCAATTCTAAGCAGGTCCACTTGGAAATAAATTTAATCTTATTTACTCCCTAGAAAGAGTTCTTCAGATTGCTAGGATTGCTATTCTCTTAAAACCTTTACATTTTCAGTGGCTGAATCTCAGTAGCTATCCTTATCCCACAGGCTATAATTAAAAAACAGAACACAATAACATTGATCAACCATTGGTTTGAAAAGCCTTTTTTCTTTCTTTGCCAAACTTGGTTCCTGAATTCAACCATTATGTCACCAGAATGTCTCAAGCTTGGCTCGATGTGAAAGGGAAAGGACTATAAACAGTAAAGATAAGCTGGAATGAAGCAGTATAAATTATGAACTATAAAAGGGGGGAAAGTTGGAAGCACCATCCCAAGAAGATACACTCAAGAGCAGGTTTATGAAATCATATGGAAAGAACGCCAGAAGACCAGCACTAAAGAAACACAAGAAAGATAGCAAGCTCAGTTTGTCTTTGCCAATTTCAAAATGACTCATACTTGGAAATTCTGGCTCTGAAGTTTATAGTCTACTGTGGTAACACTAAATAATGGGCAAGCAACGTATAAGAATGGGTCCAAACTCAGGCATGTCACCACCTGTCAAAATGGCCTTTGCCTGTACAGGAAAGCATTAATGTCTCACAGGTGACCTGAACTCGAAAAAGAAACCAAGAAGATGACTGACCAGGCAATCCTCTGGAGAGTTACTCCATTTTATTTATTTATTTACTTTATTTATATGCCACCTTTCTTCCCAATAGGGACCTAAAACAGCTTAGATCATTCTCCTCTCCTCAGTTTTATCCTCACCTACTGTGAGGTAGGTTAGGCTGAGAGCGTGTGGCTGGCCCAAGGTCACCCAGCAAGCTTCCATGGCAGAGTGGGGATTTGAACCTGGGTCTCCCAGATCCTGTTCCAACAGTCTAACCACTACACCATGCTGCCTCTTCACCATGCGGCTTAAGCCCAATTAAATCAGTGTGGAGTAACTCTGCATAGGACTGCACCATGAAATGTATTATATAACATGACTTGTTGAATTCTCAACACCCTGGGTTGAATCCTACCTTTCCACTTAGTTCAGGCTGATGTCTTTCTCTGATGAAATAATAAATAATAGCCATCTTCCAGTACAAGAAGCTCTTTCTCCAGAGGAAGATTATCACCTGGATTCTGCTGAAAAGCTCTGTGGGTGGAAGGGTTTCTGCCCATGGAGTGTGACTTTCTTGCCTCCTTCCTCCTGTTGCAGCCCAAAATGCCCCCCCAATGTTGCTCTTGGAGTATAGGGGATCCCAAAGAACAGCAACAGGAGGTAGTTAAAAGTGTGCCATGGGAAGAAGGAATCACTATAAATTGCTTCCCCTTTCATGCACAGAAATGACCTTGTGCCAGAAGAAAGCTCTGCACTTAGCTAGCAAAATGGTAGGATCCAACCATAGTGTTGTTGTTTTGTGTATGACATTATTCTGATGTGCAATGGTGGGGGTTTGAGGAAGCCCGAGAAAGGTCGAGCATATTAGAGGTGATTACCATGGTAATGCATTTTTATTCCCATATATATATCTATATATTCCAACTTGTCCTATTTGCGCAAGTTAATTGAGAAGGCTGTGGCAGTCCAGTTACAGAGCTTTTTGGAGGATGCTTCCATCCTACACCCATTCCAGTCCAGCTTCTGTCTGGGACACGGGATGGAGACAGCACTGGTCACCTTCGGAGGCATCTGGATCGAGGCGGATTGGCAGTGCTGCTGTTGTTAGACCTGTCGGTAGCGTTTGACATGGTTGACCATCAGCTACTGATCCACTGCCTCACCAACACCAGAGTTCAGGGGCTTGCCTTACAATGGCTTGCATCCTTTCTTCAGGGTTGGGGACAAAGGGTGGTACTAGGGGAACAGCTGTCCTAAAGGCATCCCCAAAGGGCAGTACTTTCCCTGTTGTTATTTAACATCTACATTGCCCAAAGGCATGTGCTTGGGTGTCATCAGTATGTGGATCACACCCAGCTCTATCTGTTGTTGGGTAGCCAGTCTGACTCTACACCAGAAGATCTGGACCGGGCATTGCAAGCTGTGGCTGGTTGGCTTAGACTGAGTCGATTGAAATTGAAGCCGACGAAGGCGGAGGTCCAGTGCCTGAGTCGGGGTGGTCCAGGGGTAGGGATCCCACTCCCAACCTTCAATGGGGCACAGCTGGTGCCAGAGTCAGAGGTTAGGAATTTGGGAATGCTCTTGGATGCTTCCTTAACTATAGAGGCCCAAGTAGCAGCCACTGCCAGGTCAGCCTTTTATTATCTTCAGCTGATTAGGCAGTTGGTTCCCTTCCTCGAATGCAACAACTTGACAACAGTGATCCATGCCATGGTCACCTTGAGACTGAACTACTGTAACACTCTCTACATGGGGCTGCCCTTGTCTCAAATCCGGAAGCTGCGACTAGTGCAGAATGCGGCGACCAGGCTGTTGATGGGTATCCCTATGTGGGAGCACATCCAGACTGTACTGAAGGCAGTGCATACCAGTTGTGTTTCAAGGTGCTGGTTTTAACCTTTAAAGCCATATATGATCAGGGTCCAGCATACCTAAGGGATCGCCTTTCCCCACGTTTCCCAGAGAGCACTGTATTCAGGGACGCAAAATCGGTTGGCCCTTCCAGGCCCTAAGGATGCCAGGCTGGCAACAACCAGGGCCAGGGCCTTCTTAGTGGTGGCTCCATCCCGGTGGAATGAGCTCCCGGTTCTGCAAAACAGAGCTCTTCCACCAGGTGCTTGACTAAGGAGCTGCATGTCAGCTAGGCCTCTGGCTGTTCTAGCTGCCATGGGTGTGAGGGGAGATTCTGGAATTTTAATTTTCATTTCTGTTGTATTCCCAGTCTTACCTTATCTATGTAACTGAAGCATCTGACCTTGAGTATCTGGTGTTCTTTTCTCCTGAGAATAATTGCCCGTTACTTTGGTGGGTTTCTACCTGGCCTCTGATTGGACCTGAGCCATCCGGGGACCCTTTTGAATAATGTATATCTGCTTGCTTTGCACGCTTTAGGCTAGTTCTAAAACTGAAAGAGTGCGGTCAGACAGTGGGCTGGGAGCGCTGTAAAACGCTCCGGTTCCAACTGGATGAATTTGATTCGGGGGAAGCGCGATCACACTCACCTCTCACTACACAGCACATCGCTCCCCGGCATCCACAGTTCAGGCACTCAGCAGCGCGCGTCGGCATTTAAAAAAAATGTCTACACAGTTTACGCATGTGCATAGGTAATCTTTCATATAATTGAGATCTTTGTGCATGCGCATAACACCGTAGCCCGAAAAGCATGCCCTGAAGCGAAGACTTCCCTTTAAACTTTGACATCGAAATCCTCGGTGAGGACCCGGACTCATCTGAGGGCTGAAACTGGGCATCGTTTAAAGTTTGCTTTTACTAATGCCGAGGCGAAGCTTCGCCCAAGCGCACATTGCCTACGATTAAAAAAAAAAGGAGGATGAAAAGCGGAAGCCTCGGGCTTCCGAACGGAAGTGGCTCTGCACCGGCGGAGAGTGATCAGATGGGGAAAATGCAGCTAGAACCGGAGCACTCAGGAAAAGACCACTTGGGGACCTAGTAGCAAACTACACTGGTTTAAGGGGTGTTTGTGATGGTTGGCGACGGTTAGGGATGGGAGGCAGATGTTGTGCGTGTGATTGCGCGTAAGTACTCCGTTTCTAACCAGCTTCTATACCGGCTTAAATGCTCCGTCTGAACGCACCCAAAGTGTTAAAGATAACTCTGTACTCTCAATGTTCCAATAAACTTTACTTCTTTGAATGAAAGCTGTTGGAAACTGATTGCTGCAGTCTGACACCGCATCATACACCGTGTCCCTGTGCCCTGGCTTTACCATCTTTACCATCTTTCACCTCCAGCCCACCCTGACTTTACCATCATTGTCTCTAGCCTGTGCCCGCTACATAATAAATAAGCAAACTGAGCTGGTATGAAATTTATGGGAATCATATGGTCACCTAAGCCATATTAGAAATAATTTTGCTCTTGTTTTATTTGACAATTGATTGCTATTTATGTTATATGGTTATATGTTTATATAGGTTTTAACTGTATTTTAATGACATGATGTGTAAGCTTTTAACTGTATTTTAATGAAATGTTGTGTAAGCTGTCCTAAACCTGCCTTCGCAGGGAGGGCGGGGTATAAATTGAATCTATCTATCTATCTGTCTGTCTGTCTACCTATTATAGATTAGCAGTTATTAACCACTAATGAAAAGTTACATTTTACTAGTCCTTAATGAATGCTAGTTCATGTGAATCACTTGACTAAATACTATAAAAGTTCACTGACACAAATGTGTTAAGAGTGATCTAAAGTAGTTTTCTGTCCTGTGAAGGAACCCCTGCTTATTTGACTTTGTTCCAGCATTCCTTCTTCCGTACACTGGCCAACCAATCATTCATTTCCCTTAATTAATTTGCATGCTTTGAATTTATTGGCTGAAAGGCTACTTCCAAAAGTTTCAGAACTACTATAAGCAGCAAGACAAAAGCATACAATAGGATTTAATAATCTATGTTTGCTTATAGTTTTATACCACAGCAAATGCTGTCAAATCTTAAATATTACTGTCGGTGCACAGTGTATGCAGAACTAAAGATATATAACATAAAGTTATAATTTAAAAAAACTTGCAACTGACTTCAGTCAGGGACTTTGAACCAGGTTATATTGCTGGCTAGCTTTCAGCTGCTTTTTAAGAGGATAACTAAATTGAGTGACTGCTTTTTGTAGGAACAATTAAAGGAGAAAATTAGTGTGACATACCAGTGTGATCTAGAGCAACCTTCACTACCAGCAAGATGAAAATATCTTATGTAAATCAAAATAATAAAAGCTTTCTTCATTCAATGGCTTATATTGTATTTCAAGAGAATAAAATAGTTGTGAGGATGAAAAAAAATAAAACAAAGAATCAGGCAGCAGTTATTGTGTAAATTTCTTCCCAATGTTGGGATGCAAATCCTCTCAGTCAGGTTCATCCATCCCTTTCTATTAAAAAAGAAGAAGTATTAGGACCTAAAGACCTGTCAGCCATTTGGACAGATTCCTCTTCACATGTCAGTCCTAATTCCATAAAAGCTTTTGTCCTCTATTTTTAGCAACCAAATTAAGATAAAGAGAAAAATGAAATTAAGGCCATGGATAGCATCTGAAAATGCAACAGACTGTGAACTCACCACCACAACAAAAAGACAAATATGGATTACCATGATGCATAGCTAATCCAAAATGTTCTTTGGGCCCACATGGACTATTGTAAAACAGGTTCAATATTTGTTAGCTTGTGTTTTCCAGTTCAAAATGACAGTTGTTAGCAGAACTAATGATATGTAAATAGCTCATGAAAAATACAGCCTCATTCCCCCCCCCATTTAATACTTTCATGTATGTTATTGATTTTCATTGCCTTTCTCTAATGACGTGATCCAATGGAGATTTCAATAGATTAGTTTCCAAAAGACACACAATCCAGAAGTGCAGCTGAGAATATTTTAACTCTATAGATAATTTCAAGGTACATTGTGAACTTCAACACAAATACAGTTGCCAGGTGAACAAACCTTGTTCTACTTCCCTTGATTATATGCAAGTGAGTTCCTGATCTGTACACCTCAAAGTTCTCTGGCAAAGTTTATCACAAGCACAGTTTCATGCTCAGCACTTTTGCATCTGCACCGTTGCCACTTGATTGTTGCAGCTTGCAGCTGCTTTTATCCAGTTGTATAAATCAGGCCTTGACCATTTTTCTTTGGCTTGATAGAGCCAGCTGCAAAGTTTAGGAGCCAGACTCATTTTTCAGCTGTAAGGTTTTTGTATTTTAATGAATACATTTTTCTAATTATTGCTACCACCAAGCCTAACCCTAGCCTCTTCATGTTTCTTGTGACACAAGTGTTGTCACTAGCATAAATAAGTATGGGACTAATGCTGGTTGTATCACTACAACAGAAAAATTAATTCTAACCTAACCTTTCCCCATAAAACGGATTCTCAGTTTGATTTCCACACATATCAGAAGAAGCAAACAGTGATACACAAAAGCTCATGCTGAAATAAATGTAGGTAGTCTTTAAGGTGCTGCTGGACTTTGGTTGTACAAAACATGGGATAACTTGCAGTTCAACCCTTTTTTTTGCCCCTGCAAAGTCAAAGTCCTTTAAATAATGGATATCAACACTGATTGCTTTTTACACCCATACAGTCACTGCTATGAACTGAAGATGTGACTGCAAGATTAGGTACATTCATGGGCAGCATTTGAAGCACATAGAAACACTAAGTAGTAAGTCTCAGCTCAAAAATCTGAAACACCCCCCCCGGTATGTCTTTTTCAAAACTACAGGCAGCAGGAGAGAGATGGGGGGGGGCATTGGTAGTGGTGAGAAAGTCTAATCATGAATTAAATCAGTCATAATCATACACGCATCCAAACAACTTGCCAAATGGTCAGCTCCCTGCTCATGATTGGCAAGCCAGACATGAGCTGAATTTGTGGGTGTTAGAGCATAAATAAGTAGAGAATACAGGAAAAAATGTATTTTATCAATTCAGCTAAGTAATTCTCTCTAGATTCTTTTTTAAGTGACAACAATCTACTCTTGGACTTATTATGACTACACTAAATGTGTTCTGTTTTAGCATACAAATATAAACCACAGAACGTTTTAATAGCACAATAAACAAGAAAGGTGTGTTTGTATCCCAATTCTATAAACCTGCTTTAGCATTAGTGGCACCAGTACTGCTATAACTAAAGTACATAAGAACATAAGAGACGCCAATGTTGGATGAGGCCAAAGGCCCATCCTGTCCAACACTCTGTCACACAGTGGCCAAAAATACCATCAGGTGCCATCAGGAGGTCCACCACTGGGGCCAGGACATTAGAAGCCCTCCCACTGTTGACCCCCCCCAAGCACCAAGAAGACAGAGCATCACTTGCCCCAGAGTCCCTAGTTATACCTAGTGGCTAATAGCCACTGATGGACCTCTGTTCCATATGCTTATCTAATTCCCTTTTGAAGCCGTCCATGCTTTTAGCCGCCACCACTTCCTATGGCAGTGAATTCCATGAATTCACTTTTTACACCCAGAAAGTAGAACTTGCAAGAGTGCCTTAGCACAGTGCATTTGTACAACATGTTAACGGAACCAAGGTTTGTGCTATTAGTATTACTTAGCAAGCTTTCTAATAGTCCTTTAGATTTTATATTGTTAACAAGCCACCCAATATTCTTGTCTCCTGGCTAGAACATGCTACGTGGAGGGAATCTCTGCTGGTTCAGTTGCCCTGAGGTGTCCAGATGATAATAATATTGTCTTAGGGATTGTTGTGGCACTGCCACTGGCTGTGATATTTTGCTTGTTGGATGGACATTGTGTCTGACCCCTGCCCTGGCACTCAGGGAAATAGGACATCAGTGCATATGACTGGATCATTACATACACACAATGAAAATACTGAGGGTAAAATGCTGCCTCTATAGAAAACAATAGAATCCATTGATTTTAACAAAGCAGGAGTGCAGTCATAGTTGCATAACTTGCAATCATATTGTTTAATGTTGATTCCCATACTTAAATTAGGAATTTAAAAAGAAGAAACTAGAAACCATTACACTGCAGCACATAAACTATGTTGATACCAGCAGAAATTACATAAAACAAAATTTATAACTGTATACTGGATTGATGCCCTAGGCCTCATGCCAATTTTATGACACTACTGTTAATCCCTATGGACAGTGTTTATATTATAAAACACCACAGTAGCTAATAGCAGTTCATCATGAACTATTATGCAATATGATAAAGAATCTTGACAATGAAGCTCACATGCTACTTGCAGTAAGGCATTATGGGAAAGTCTTCTGGTTGAGAACAGATCTGCTAATCCACTCCTTGCAATCAGACTTAAAACAGTAAGGGTTTCGAGTCACAATTGATTGCTGAGTATTAATTGTTAGGTGTAATCTGTTGTTTCATATAATTTATTTAGTTACATAATATATGTGAAGCACACGGCACATGCAAGAAAAGTGCTACATAAACACTAAAATACTACAGTATTTTATTTTATGGTATCATGAACAAAGTAGAACTTATAACACTATGCTAAAATTCTTTAAACAATGGTATGCACTAAAATAATTTCTGAATTACATGATTGTATACTAAATTCTACCAGCGTAGATTATCAATTCACGTGGCTTCTGATCCACTCTTACCAGTGTTATTCTACACTGATAATACCGTCCTTCATTCAGTTCTAAAGGCATTCAGCTTGCTTTATAGCTATGCAGCGCATGAAAGGGCAGATGGAATTAGGAAAAGTGGATTAAATCAAATTAATATGAATCAAAGGGAGATGCCTATTTTGCTTCCACCGCAAAGTTTTAAAAACTCGTTTCATTGTTAACAGCTGGAGATTCCCAAATCTCTTTTCAGGCATCTAGATCATCAAAGTGCTAACCTTGTGAATACAACTAGGCATGCATTAAGATCTCGAAAGTATAGAGGCTGTGAAGGAGAGCAGATGTCACTCCCCTGTTACAATCCAAGCCCTTCTCTGCAGCAGTTCTTTCTTTGTTGCCGCTTTTCAAGCCAGCTGGGAAAATAATAACTTTCAACATTATACAACGTAAAATGGGTTCCATTGAAACAAAGCACTGGATTAGTGGGGGGAATACTGACTTTTTCTTTCTAATGGGATTTCTTCTGGAACCCACACATTAAAACAATAGCTGTAAAGCTGTTTCAGAGATACAAGAGGAAGTACATCTCTTATGTATTATAATCACCACAACGGAAAGAACACAGGAATTAAGATTCACATATTTCTTTAGGAACATGGATTAAACAAAATTAATATGAAATCAAAGAAAGATGGCTCCCACATAAAAGTTCTAAAACCTCCCAGCTCTCTTTACGGACATCTAGACCACTGAAGCATAAAACAGATACTGGAAAGAGAGAGCTGTAACTCACAAAAGCCTTTGCTATTATAAGTTTCTCAGTTTCTAAGGTGCCACAAAATTCTTTGTTGTTTTGGCTGAAGTAGACTAATTGGGATGCCCCTCCAGAATTGCATGTTTTTCTGTCTATCTATATGTTATTATTTATTATTAACGATAATAATAAAACTTAGCATTATACACCACATGTTAAAAGCACATACATACATATTGTCTCATACTTATAATAACATTGTTCAATAGACTGATATTAGAAGAGAAGAAGAAGAAGAGATTGGATTTATACCCTGCCCTTCACTCGGAGTCTCAGAGCGGCTTACAAACTCCTTTCCCTCCCCCTCCCCTAGGGCTGCCAAGTGGGGGCGGGTGGCGGGTAAACCCCCACTTGGGAGGCCCGATTCCCACCATCACGGAATCGGGCCCCGCAGGGAACTCTGCCCCCCAAAGCGCAGCGTGGCTGCGTCACCAGAGGTGACACAACCACGTCAATCACATTGGGGGCGTGGCCACACCTTCAAAGTGATCGACGTTGCGCGTCACTTCCGGTGATGTGCTGGCGGTGCGCGCGCACATCGACGGACGGCTCCTGGAGCCCAACGAGGCTCCCCCGCCGGTAAGAAAAATTGACTTGGCAACCCTCCCCTCCCCACAACAGACACCCTGTGAGGTAGGTGGGGCTGAGAGAGCTCTTTCAAGAACTGACTTTTGTCTTGCTGTAGATGGGACTGTCTAAAGATAAAGAGTGAATTAATGACAAGGCTAGATTAGAACAGGAGACATCACCAAAAACTTTTAACTGCTCCACTCTACTAGCCCTCTTATGCCTATTTAGTAGTGTGCAAAGCTTTTTATGAACTGAAAGCAGATAGCAATCGACATCTGAGGTTTTGTATAGTTTTATTATGGTAACTTAATCTAAATTATCTATTGTTCTCATCCTGTTGTAAACCGACCTGATCAGTCTAAAAGTCTAAACAAACAAGCAAATGAATAAATAAATAGACTGTTTGTGTGTTGCCCTGCAAGAGCCTTGCACAGCATCTATAAGGCCATGGACTATAACTGTACAATAAGTGTATCAGGGTATTGGACTGTGCGATAGCCAGAAGATGGTGCCAACCTCCTGGAATGTAGGCATATGCCCAGCGGAGGGAAGCCTTGCCCTGAAGCAGTGTGCCAATCCAGACGTGGACCCATGAAATGCCCGATGCCTTTCACCCCGCATCCCTGCAGGAAGCAAACCAACCTCCCTGACACCACAAGTATACAGAAACCAGCAGCAGTTCACTAAGAAGGAGCCATGATCTGCAAAGGAAGCCTGAGCGTTCCGGCAAAGACTCCAAAGAAAGGCTTCCTCTCCATCACGCAAGCACCTTCCCCCCCCACCTGTGCCAGAGGTTGCATGTACTCTTCATCAAAAACAAAAGGACTTCCTCCATGAGAAGATTAAGCAGCTGCCACATCTACCCACCACCCATCCTGATAACACAGCTGTTGACCATTGGGCCGTCACAACTAACGACCATTCATGGAGTGGCAACATTACTACTCTTTTCTTTCTTTTGTCTCTCCAAAGGTGTCACCATTAGCTGAATATCATTGCAATTGCCCAACCATTAATCCTATTCTCTCAGTTGTCTCCTGACCATTAGTAACTGGATTTTTCTAGATTTCCTGAGGACTATGTGACTGGTGAAGCATCCCCTTCCCAGTCATTTTAGGGTATAAAAAGAGCATCTTGCCATTGTGCTCTCTCTTTCTCTCCCTACCTACCTGACCCCACCCTACCTTGCTGGCTCCATTCTTAGCACTGTTTGGAGTCTCCCACATGCGTTGCTGGCCAACACACGACCCCTTCCCTAGTATTTTCCCTATTTTTGCTGCAGGATCACCTCATCGCATCGGACAGGTAAAGTATTGCCCCCATCAATGATATCTTCCTGCTAATGCAACTGTTGCTGTACCTCTGTATCTAACCTAGTTCCGTATCAAGTGTGTGATGTTTTATTTTTATTGTATGCGTGTGAGAATCATAGTAAAGAAATCACTATATTTTAAGATCTAGTCTTGTGGACAAGCTGGACCCCCGTATACACAGGTTATTGGTCCCATAATTAAGCCTATTGCCATTTAATATTCTTATTCCCCACTGTTATTAATAAATTAAGGCAATTTGGCTAACATGTGGCTTGCACAGTTCTGCCATTCTGCAAACTATGTCAAACAGAATTGCTCAGGAGTGCATTTTTTAAAAGGCAATAAGGCTACATTATAACAGAACGGTTCACAAAGACATTTTTTTAATAAAAGGACTGTGGACTATTCCACTGTGTAAATTATGTATTACCTGTTTGCTATATATATTATTATTCTCACAACACTGTATTCTACTTACGTAATACTATTTTCTGCATTGTTTGACATATCATGTCTGATATGCTATGCTTTGATTCAGATTTCTGTAATTCTAATTCTATTGCATTGTTTATTTGGTGTCTCATCCCATTGATTGCTTTAATTTACACTGCATAATCTACCTAGAGGCTCAGTGAGAAAGACTTTAAATACAGTACATAAATAAGTCAATCAATAAATGCAGAAACAAAGAAAGTATCAGATCAGGGGAAAGCTGCTTGCATAGGAGATTATGGAGAGGTTACTGTAAGCATCAAGAGCATTTTTCTCCAACGGACAACTTAATTGTCAATATTAGCCATGAACAACTCGTGTAATTTCACACCAAAGTGATACCTGCACAAAGTCTCTTACATTTTTGGAAGCATTCAACTGTCCATCCCCCCCAGTTCACAGGAAAAGGTAGTCATTTTAAGTAAACCAAACTCACAAATGCACTGGGCAACTGAAGCACATAATATTGTTGTTTCATCTATATCTCATTCTCTTAATCACCCTACACTATCCTGATATATAGAAATGATGGTTACAGAAAGCTATACAGAACCAGGGTAAACAGTGACAATTTCTTATTCTTTTCAACCTACCATGTGGACCATAAGAGAGAACATAAGAGACGCCAATGTTGGATCAGGCCAAAGGCCCATCCAGTCCAACACTCTGTGTCACACAGTGGCCAGAAATACCAGTGCCATCAGGAGGTCCAGCAGTGGGGCCAGGACATTAGAAGCCCTCCCACTGTTGACCCCCCCCCCAAGCACCAAGAAGACAGAGCATCACTTGCCCCAGAGCCCCTAGCTATACCTTGTGGCTAATAGCCACTGATGGACCTCTGCTCCATATGCTTATCTAATTCCCTTTTGAAGCCGTCCATGCTTGTAGCACCCACCACTTCCTGTGGCAGTGAATTCCATGTGTTAATCACTCTTTGGGTGAAGAAGTACTTCCTTTTATCCGTTCTAACCCGACCGCTCAGCAATTTCATGGAGTGCCCACGGGTTCTTGTATTGTGAGAAAGGGAGAAAAGTACCTCTTTCTCTACCTGCTCTTTCCCATGCATAATCTTATAAACCTCAATCATGTCACCCCTCAGTCGTCGTTTCTCCAAGCTAAAGAGCCCTAAGCGCTTTAACCTTTCCTCATAGGGAAAGTGTTCCAACCCTTTTATCATTCGAGTTGCCCTTTTCTGCACTTTTTCCAAAGCTATAATATCCTTTTTAAGGTGTGGTGCCCAGAACTGCACACAGTATTCCAAATGAGGTCTCACCATTGATTTATATAGGGGCATTATTATATTGGCTGATCTGTTTTCAATACCCTTCCTAATAATCCCCAGCATAGCATTGGCCTTCTTTATTGCAGTCACACACTGTCTCGACATTTTCAGTGAGTTATCTACTACAACTCCAAGATCTCTCTCTTGATCTGTCTCTGCCAGTTCAGACCCCATCAATGTGTATTTATATTTAGGATTTTTGGCTCCAATGTGCATCACCTTGCACTTGGCCACATTGAACCCCATTTGCCATGTTGACGCCCACTCGCCCATCTTTGACAGATCCCTTTGGAGTGCCTCACAATCCTCACTGGTTTTCACCACCCTGAACAACTTCGTATCATCCGCAGATTTAGCCACTTCACTGCTTACTCCCAACTCCAAATCATTAATGAACAAGTTAAAAAGCAGTGGACCAAGTACTGATCCCTGTGGTACCCCACTGCTTACCCCCCTCCACTGGGAGAACTGCCCATTTATACTCACTCTCTGTTTTCTATTAATTAGCCAGTTTTTGATCCATAAAAGGACTTGTCCTTTTATCCCATGATTTTTGAGCTTACTTAGGAGCCTTTGATGAGGAACTTTATCAAAAGCTTTCTGGAAGTCAAGGTAAACAATATCTATTGGATCCCCCTTGTCCACATGTTTGTTCACCCCCTCAAAGAACAGGTTAGTGAGACAAGATCTTCCCTTACAGAACCCATGCTGAGTCTGCCTCAATAGGTTTTGCTCATCTATGTGCCTACTAATTCTTTCCTTAGTAATGGTTTCCACCAAGTTACCCAGTATCGATGTCAGACTGACTGGCCTGTAATTATGTTATTCGGTACTTAAAGTGACAAGAATGGCCACTGAAAAAAGGGTGCGGTCACACACGCCAGATAAAACGAGGGGGAAGTGAGGCTATTTCCTCCGGAAGAATTTGACCCACAGTTGCACGATCACACCTCCCTTCAAAGCTGTGGGCGCAGTCCGTCAGTGTATGATCAGACACAACTGCGGGTGAGTCTTTTTTTGGTGTGCCCTTTCCCCCCCATGCGCTTGAATGAGGAATCAATGAATTGCACCTCTGCACTGAGGGCTCCCTATGGAGTTTGTGATGATGCACATACCGCAAAGGGGAAAAAAACAACAGCACGGAGTTGGGATGGCCTGATCAGACCAACCCAACGGCATGAGAGCACGATGGAGTGATCAGACATGGGAAAGTCCATCCGTGGCCCGGCGCAACCTGTTTACTACTGGGTTTTCTTCAGTTAACTCCGCTTCTGTGGCAGAGCAGAACGGGTTGCCGACAGCTGCGGGGAGCTTCCCAGATATTGTTGTCTGATCATGCCCTTTAAATCCGCCTGGCATTCGCACCTATGTTTGGTCTAATTGTGCATATGATTACAGCCAAAGTTTGAGTCCAGTATCACCTTTAAGACCAACAAAGTTTTATTCAAGGTATAAGCATATAAGCTTTCGTGTGCAGACACACTTCTTCTTGGTATCTGAAGAAGTGTGCTTGCACATAAAAACTTATACCCAGAATTAAACTTTGTTGGTCTTAAAGGTGCCACTCGACTCAAACTTCATTCTCCCGCTTCAGGCCAACATGGCTACCCACAGGAATGGCAACTGTTACCCGATTACTACAAGTCATCAGTACAAGTCATCTGGATAGAACCTGACCACTAAGAATATATATTTTTAAAGTTCTAGAATCACAGACTTGAAGTAGCTTACATGACAGTTAATTTACAGTGGAATCCTAAACAGAATTATACCCTTCTAAGTTCACTGAAGTAGCTAATCACAGCTCTCCGCTTCAGTTCCCAGTCAGCAGAATGAGAACAATGCTTCACCTCATAGGGCTGGCAGATTGAATAAAGTATCAAAAAAAGGTACAAATTAAAAAATGCTCTATAAATAACTATCACCAGAAACAAAGCCTATGCAATACATTTCCCAGACTAACTGGGCCTTGTGTGAAGATGCAAGTGAGATTCTTTTAAAACTACTAGAAGCAAAGATGCATTCCCCTGCTTTTAAGCAGACACGAGAGTGTAACACACAGTCTATGTGCTTATCTTATGAGGTGAAGTGAATCAGTGGGAGACCTGGTATAAAAATACCAGCTTCATGACTCATGCAGAGTCATGACTGCTTTGTACCTGCTGCTCCATTATCCTGTTGACTCTGGCAAAATGAGAAAGAAAGAGCACAGAATCAGCTCAAGAACTCTGTAATTATCAACCTATCTGGGCAGGAAATGTAACTGGAAGACTGATGGATGATTTAGAATATATAAGGTCTATAGTGCAGCTTTATGAAGAAGATCAGAAGATCACCCTACGGGGACAGCTGGACTGCTAGTTAACACACCTAGATTAGGGACCTCCCGCTTTTTCAAATTTTGTCCTTTCTATCTCCTGATTGGCTCTTCTGGAGACTTCCTGTTCCTCCAGAGCTTCTAGTGTTGTTGTTCCTCCTTCAGCAGTTAAGTTAGACAGTAAGGGTTCTATCTTTCTCTTCTATGTTCTATCAAAGTTCGTTCTTCTTTAATAAACCTACTTATTTTTCTCTAAACAGTTCTAGCTACAAATACCTGGGAATGGTCCTCCGAGCCTCTGGGGTGAGGAATGCCCACAATAAATTTGTAGCAGCACAAGGAGAAAGATCTGCAGATGCGATACTTAAATTTTTATGCACAAAGTGGGCCCATTTTGTACCAGCAGCACAAAAGTTATTTCAGGCTAAAGTAATTCCTTAACTGTTTTATAGTACTTTTTTGGGCCCTCCATCTTCATGCTTTCTCCCTCTTGAAAGGACCCAGGTTAAATTCTTAAGAGCTGCTCTACAGGTCCCAAGAGGTGTGCCTAATGCCATGATCAGACTGGAAACTGGCTCGATGACTGTAGAAGCTAGAGTTACCCTGGCCTCACTTAGATATTGTCTTAACATCAACTTTTACCCACAGGGTTTAACACACCTGATATTACTAGATAACTTTCAATCTAAATGGCTGAGGGTGATCCATAAGAAACTAAACCTTTTGGGACTTTCTCCCCAAGCAGTTCTGGCCTTTGGTAGGGAACAGGCCAAGATAGTGCTGAAACAGAGAATAATGGACACAGAGAGACAGTTTGACCTAGTCAGATGCCCAGCCTATATAATGACTGAGCAAAGCAGGTACCGCCTTCTCCCTCCTAATTACCTTTCCAACTTAGATGATCACAAGATGAGAAGAGCTTTCACCTTAGCTAGATGCTCGGCCCTTCCCTCGGCTGTCCTTGAGGGGAGATACAGGAAGATACCTTTTGACCACAGACTTTGTCAATGTGATTTGGAAGAAGGTGAAACTGCTGTTAATACGCATGAGTA
>NW_015161972.1:143429-158890 GCF_001447785.1 Gekko japonicus | reverse complement strand
CTCACTGGAGAAGACCCTGATGCTGGGAAAGATTGAAGGTCAAAGAAGACGGGGACGGCAAAGGATGAGATGGTTAGACAGTGTCATCGATGCAACAAACATGAAGTTGAGCAAACTTCAGAGGATGGCGGAAGACCGGAAGGCCTGGCGTGACCTGGTCCATGGGGTCGCGAAGAGTCAGACTCGACTGTGCGACTGAACAACAACAGATGCTCAGCCCTTCCCTTGGCTGTTCTTGATGGGAGATACAGGAAGTTACCTTTCGACCAGAGACTTTGTCAATGTGATCTGGGAGAAGTTGAAAATATTGAACATATGGTTCTCAGGTGTCCATGGTACAAGTTGGTTCAAGTCAAATATATCTAACCTTTGATAAAGGAAATGCCTGGCCTGATGTACTCTATGTCAATTACTTACTACCAGATGATAATCAAACTTGTAGCTAAATTCTGTGCAGCTTGTTACTGTATCCACAAAGAAAATATTATTTAGCCCCTCAAATATTTTAGACCATGGCTTTTATATTTGTATTTTAACAAATGGCTTATATTGGTATTTTTATGATGTCACTGATTTACTGGCTTGGTGCCATAATAAATATAGATTAGATTTCTCTAAGCACTTCCTTTGCATATTTAAACTCTGCCAATGGATTCTAGAGAGAGCAAATACAGACCAGATTCAGCAACCTGGGACTGGGAAGCTGAGGGGAAAAACTGGCAACAGACACCCTTGGCAGAGGCAACCGCAAGTCTGACAACTACTTTCTGAGGCTGACAGAGACAGCAACTAGGGTTACAATCCCAAGGCTGACACCCAGTGAGAGAAGGGGATGAGGAAATAGGGGGCACATTGCAGGGGGAACATGACGTGACATCACTTACAGGGGAAACTGGAAATAATATGTAACTCTAGGAGTCACTAGAAACCCTATGGTAAACCCAGAAGGAATGTTATATTGTGCCTCATGCAGTGGTTTTTTCCCCTCCCACTGCCCAAAGGAGTGGCAGTGAGAAGAGCAGGTTGCCAGCAGGAGGCCTCCCACCACAGCAGGAGACCTGCCAATCTTGGCGGCGGCGGCTGAAGCAGACGAGGCAGCACAGTGGTGCACTTGGGGGTGGGAGGCTTGCCGACAAGGTCCTGCTTGTGTATTTAAAGGCCGGCTGCCACTCATGGTTGGTTAGTGACTGTGAGCACTACCGACATAAGGGCCTGTTCTGATGTAACATTCAGCACACTCAGGATGGCTTCTGAAATGATTTCTGGGTACATTTAAGTATGCTGTCCAATTGGGCTCTCTACCAAACCAGCTCACAGAAGAAACTCCATGCCTCTTTGCCTTCCAGGGATCCCGCCTCAGCTCACTAGATGGCCTACATTTATCAGCAAGTTTCCACACAAGGAAATCATTCAAGATTCAAGGAGCCCACTGGGATCCGACCATAACTCAGACCTTAGGTAAGGGTTGGTGAGAATGCTCTTTCAGTTCTGGCACCAAAGTTTGTCGCTTCCTCCCCTGAAAGGTTTGCTTGGTGCCAGATCTGCTGACCTTTAGATGCTGGATTAAGACAGTTTTATGCTCCCCAGTTCCAGGTATTTTATCCTGCTTTTAGATAACATTTTTAAACTGGGTTTGCCGATTTTGTTTTTATTATATTAGTGTTGTTATTCTGTGGCTGTTTGAGTCTTTTTAACAGCTCTGAACTTTGACTGATCGTTTTAGAGCAACTCTGTTTTTCTAACTGCTTTTTCACTCAGCTGTTTTTAATTTTGCTTTGTATTGAACTTGTTACTGAAATTGTTCTTTAACTTGTAAAGTGCTCTGGGAATATTACACTGAGGACTGTAACAAATATATTGAAACACACAAAGAAATCTTGTGGACTGGAAGTGATCCTAAAGCTGTATCCATATGCACACTTATCTGAGAGATATGCTGACAGACATAAGTTGAGAACTGCCTTGCCACAAAACTCTAGGGGGGTGAATTAGACACAGTGGTTGTGTGTTGTACTAGGAATGGGAAGACCCAGCTTCAGATTTTCCCTTGGTCACGAAGTTCGATGTATGACCACTGGCCAGTAACTTAGCTACATGCTATGTGTCTTCCCTGGGTCCATACAAGCAAACATGTCTTGCAAGTTCATTTCTAGGAACTTGTGGGTTTGTGGGTTCAATCTGCATCAGGAACATGGGACACAGTGAGAGGGTCTCCCTGTGTTGTTGCCTCACCATAAATGGCCCCAGTGGGCATTATTTGCCCCATTAGGGCCACCATTGTACTGATGGCGTACATGTACCTTGGAATTAAGTCTAACCTACCTTTCAGGGTTGTTGTGAGGATAAAATGAAAGAGGGGAGAACCATGTATATTCTGCTGAGTTTACTGGAGTAAGGGGAAGAAGAAGAAGAGGAGGAGGAGGAGGAGGAGGAGGAGGTTGGATTTATACCCCGCCCTTCACTTGGAGTCTCAGAGCAGTTTACAAATTCCTTTTCCTTGCCCTCCCCACAACAGACACCCTGTGAGGTAGGTGGGGCTGAGAGATCTCTGACAGAAACTGTTCTTTTCAAGAACACCTCTAACAGAACTATGGTTTGCCCAAGGTCATCCAGCAGCTGCAAATAGAGGACTGGGGAATCAAACCCAGTTCTCCCAGATTAGAGTCCACACACTTAACCACTACACCAAATAGATATGTGATAGGAAACTTAAGGTGCCCATATAGCACCACAGCAGCCTACAGAAAGGTTTATTTAATGGCTATACTAGAATATACTGTGTGAAAATTCTAGCCAATCCCAAAATTGGGATTTTTGTTTCTTTCATAGAGTTGGTAAACAGGGCAACTAGGTTTTTTAAAAAACATATTCTTGCTACATAGTTACAAGTATTTATTTGTCAGGCTCCCCCATCAGTGGATCAGACCTCAAGACTGGCTTGCCCTCCAGTCTGTTTTCTAGTGTTGGGCTGCGATCATACGCACAATTAGACCTGCCACAGGTGCAAATGCCGGGTAGATTTACATCTGGGAAGCGCCCCGGAGCCATCGGCAACCCGTTCTGCTCAGCCACAGAAGCGAAGTTAAAAGACACTGGGGAAAATCCGGTAGTAAACCGGTTGCAACGGGCCATGGATGGACTTTCCTGTGTCTGATCATTCCAGCGTGCTCTCATGGCATCGGGATGGGTTGATAAGGCCCTCCCAACTCTGGCTCGGTGTTCCCCCCCCCCTCTCAGTATGTGCATCATCGCAAACTCCATAGGGAGCCCTCAGTGCAGCGATGCGATTCTTGATTCCTCATTTAAGTGCATCGGAAACAAACAGCAAAAAAACCCCACCAAACCCGACTCACCCACGGTTGCATCTGATCACGCAGTGGTGGGCTGAGCCCGCAGCTTCCAAGGACTGTGTGATCACGCAACTGCGGGTCAAATTCCTCTGGAGGGAATGGCCTCACTTTCCCCCCACTTTATCTCGTGCGTGTGACTGCAACCTTGGTTCAGGATGGGCCTCAGAAGCTTCTCCTGTCCCTGAAAGCCACAGGGGAGGGTCCGGCTCTTCCACCCTGGCCCGCCCTTAGATAGCTTTTCAAAAAGCAGCCTGGAGGTGGGCTAGCCCTGGGTTCAGCCAATCCCAACACACCTGGGCCTGGGCTTGCAGGAAGGACAGTGCCAATGGCTTCTCCCCCAGGGCCTCTGTGCCTTCTGCCCTGTCTTCCCTCCTGTTTGCCTCAAAGGGCCGTGTGCATAACCCACAGGGGCTCGTCGTGCCCCTCCCTCCTCCCATGACTGACTTCCTCCCACACCTCCCTTGGGGCCTGGCTCCTGTGGCCTCTGCTTCCTCCTGGGAGTGCCTGGAGGATTCTCTTCCTTCGCAGGCTGCTGGGGTGTTTCCTGCAGCTCCTGGCCAGCCTGCTTTGCTGCTGCTGCTGGCTGCCAAGGCTCTTGTGGAGGCTGGTGCCGCTGGCTCTAGACAATATTGACACGGGAATTTTAAAACACAGATCACTGCACAAAAGAAATGTCTGGTAGTAAAGATTATAGCAAATGAAACATGCTTTGATAACTTCCACTAATGCTTTTTTTCTAACATTTATATTGCTGGACCAGAGCTTCCCCAAAATTTTGGTGGCTATCTTCCATATCTCACATTATGCTAAAACATAAATAAATATAAATATGTAAGCACAATCTAGTAACCTGATTTGAGACTAAACAGGTAAAAACAAGGTATGTGTATGTCAACTATAATTGATCAAATTATTCCTCCTCCTCAATAAGAATTGATATTGGATTATACGAAGATGACCATAAAGTCATCTGTTTTTTGTTCAGTGCTGACATAAAATGCATGGTGCCAACTGCATCTTCTGAAAATAGGTGAAAGCAAAGCCCGTGAAAACTCTTATATAAAGCTGCCACCTAGTGTTCTAACTGTGCACTAACACCAAAAGATCACTAGGCTGTGATTGAGTCCTTCTGCACTTTTCTCACCCTAAAGGTTATGGAGAATAAACATCATTTTCTTAAAACCCTCTGGGAGGCAAAACAGCGTACTAAATAAGAAAGATCACGTGTTATGCATCAATCAACAGCATTACAAAATTGTTGTCCTTCAGAGCATAGGTAAAGAAACTTTTAAGTGTTGGGGCTGACACTGTGCAGAGCATGGTATGGAGCACCTGTAACAGTGGGACCTTACATGGCCACACAGAGGGTTTAACTAGATATGTGAACTACAGATCCATAAATGGATTGCCTGTTTTTAAAACTGCAAGCAACAGTCACAGGGCCATACCCTCTCACTCCACTGCATTATAACAACAAACCTGTGAAATGGGCTGAGAGGTCAACCGCTCTTCCAGTTAAAGCAACGGGGCTTAGGCGAGATTATCCCCATGATCTTTCCTGCCTACTTTATATATTGGGCAAGATCTTTTTCCTTACCCTGTCTTTCCACTAAAGAGTTAGTTTTTAGTAACACATTGTCAGCAACCTTTAGGTGCTCAGCATGAATAATACAACAATTAAAATGAAGTAAAACACATTCATTGAAATAAATAATCCCTTAAAAAGCCAGCCACAGAACACCAACTTGTTTAGAAAAGGCATACAAAATTATCTGAAATGCTTTTCTCTTGCTTCATTCCATCATTACTCTTCAGATATTCCAGTTCCCGGCAGATAGCTGTCCTTGGGTTGCTCTCTACTTTACCAGTTCACGCTGGACCTGTCTCATGACTGAACACAAGTCAAGTAATTATGGGTCCAGCTTTTAAAAGATTCAGCCACATGCTGTGTAGTACCTTAACAGTATTGCCCAAATAACCCATTAAAAGAAAGCAAAAAGGGAAAAAAGCGTTAATGACTTAACAATGCAACCTTAACTGTTGACTCAGAATTGATTTAGAATTATTACTGTTGATTTAGAATTATTGCTGTTAACGAATTATATAATGCCTGTTATTTAAATGGAGCACTTCCTCCATTGAGCATTCTAGGTTCTAAACTGATCCGCAGCTTGAACAATCTGCAAGGGATTTGCACTGCTCCCATCAGTGTCGCAGTGTGTGCATTGGTGGATACAGGGCTATTTTGGGGCAGGAACGCACATGAATGGAGTTCCGGCTGGCTTCCAAGTTGGCCACGCCCAGCAGGAACTCATTAGGATAATAGGCCACACCCAACAGCAGAAGCTCATTAGGATTGGCTACATTAGGGGTGTGTGGCCTAACATGCAAAGGTAGCCCTGGGTGGATATAATCTTCCAGGGCAAGGTGGGATGACACATAATGAAGCACTCTTGAGAGAATGAAGGTGGCCTGGGTTTAGTCATCAGCAATGTTCCCTCTAAGCTGTGGAGTCTTGTGAGCAAAAGTTCTACTTTGTGAGCTACCAGCATTAAAGTTGTGAGCAAGTGATTTGGCTGCTGCATCAATTAGTTTGCTCTGGAGCCATCCTTCCTGAGCTATGACAAAAACTGTGTGAGCCAGAGGCTAAAAAACTGTGAGCTAGCTCACACTAACTCAGCTTAGAGGGAACACTGATCATCAGTCTATGGATGGGAAACCTTCTGAAAGCCCCAGGTATGCTGTCTGTAGCTCCAAAATGGAATGAAAAAGAGTAGAGATCACTGTGACAAACAAATAATGATGTTTCTCTATGGCACATGGTATCCACTTTTAACAATGAACATTGAACGAAGTATGGAAGAAGGACAAATAGAGAAGCTTTCTGTATAGATAAGCCATAATTTCCAGTTATCGTCGAATAGTTGTGATTTTGATTTTTCCTCGATTGTAATTTTCCTTATGTCTCAAATATTTGATTTTTAAATCATGTTCCATGAAACAGAACAGATACCTCATTCATTAATCGGGGGACTACAGTCTGGACTGGCCTGTCAGACCACGGCATCCCCAGAAAATAGCACAAAAGGGCAAATACATTAAAACAAATAGGAAAACCATTTCAATCCAGCCCTTTGATAAGTTTTGGTGTAGAACTTGAGGAGAGAACATTAACTCCAGTTAAATCATGTACACCTACATCATTTACATCACAGATAACTGCAGTTAGCATCTGACTGCGAATCTCAGCATGAGAAGGGAGGGAAGAGAGGGAGGTGCTCACATAAGCCTGGCAACAAGCCAGAGCTGTGCATACCCCAGCTTAATGTCAGCTACAAATGACATTTGAAAGCCGTCTAGGTATTAGAGAACTATGTGAGACAACTAAAGATGGATATTTGCTTACAGACCACAGGTCCCCAATGTGATGCCCGTCGGTTCCCTGGTACCCACTGAAACCTTTCCTGGTAACTGCCAAGTGTTTTTTAGAAAGTGGGTGGGACTGGGGGGGGGCTTTTACCCAGCAGGGCTTCTGATTGCCCGCTGGAGATCTGATTGGCAGATTTTTCTAAAGTAGCTTCAGCAGCAACTGCTACCAAAGCCCAAGGATATTCATAGCATGACTGAACAAAAGTTAGGTGTATGCAAGAAAACATTTTTAAACAATACGTTCAGTTTAAAAGGCACCCTGATAAACAGAGCTTGTGCTTGAAATGCTGAAGTGTTACTCTCAGAGTTATGTATCACCTCAGTCTCAGACATTTTCTGTATGGCTCTGCCTCCTGGCAGCCATTTTGTGCTTGTGCTCACCACCCTATAAGCTTGCCAAGTCCCTCCCGGGGGGTGGGGAAACCCCCGGGGGGAACCCCACCCCGACGTGCGCGTCACCCGGAAGTGTCACGACCACGCCGGGCCCGCTGGGGGGGGGGGCCACGGTCATCCGAGGGAAAACTCTATGGTTTTCCCTCGGATGGCTGTGGCCCCACCCCCAGCATGCCTGGCATCGTCACGTCACTTCCGGGTAATAAAAATATTATACATGTTCATCATCTTATGAAGCCAAATGAACAAATTGGTCTTGTTGAGTTCTGGCTGTAGGCACCAGTGAGCCCATCTTTCACTTGCTCCCAAGCCAGCTAGACTGCTCTCCTGTTTGTTTGTTTGTTTATTTATTTATCAGATTTATACCCCGCCCTCCTCGCAAAGCAAGCTCAGGGTGGCTTCCAGTTTTATAGAGATTGTACCTTGTTTCCCCGAAAATAAGACCTACCCCAAAAATAAGCCCTAGCAGGATTTCTATGCATTTGTGGTATAAGCCCTAGTGTGTCTTCTTGAGAAAAAATAAATATAAGACAGTGTCTTATTTTCGGGAAAACACGGTAGTATCCTGTCATATCAGGCCTTATTCTTTTCCTTGGTCCATGTTGTTCAGTTCTCTTGTACCGAGGCATTATTTGAAATAATTATTTGCTTGGCAGAGCAGAGAGAATGAGAGGGGGAAGTATGGAAATCATGAAAAGCAAAACTAAATCAGTGAAAGGGCAGCATGGAAGAGTGATAGGAAGCATGTGGGTCTGTAAGGCACCCCTGAAGACTTGCTCAGGTTTCTTTTGATTCCTCAAAAGCACCTAGGTGTTGATTTCTCATTTTCATACTTGCTTTAATCTGCTATATGGAAAAATTTACATCAAATATACGCCTGGAAACTCCATATATCAAATTCCGTGTTACAACCACTAAAAGCTAGACTTGTGAAATGTCATTCATCAACTTTATTTACTTCGCTTCATTTATACCCGCCCTTGCTTCCCAATGGGGACACAAAGAAGTTTACATTGAATTAAAGATAGAACATCTTGAATTTAAACTGAAATTATTCACACAATGTTAAACAGGACTATATTAGATACTCAAAACTAGCTAGGAGGATACATTAAAACATTTTACACATATTTTATTTTTAGGTGTAAGAGTGGATAAAGTCCCGAATTATAGGATGGGGAAAAATCTAGAGACAAGCAGGTAATTGGTCTATGTATTGCATTTTTCTTATTTGATCTAGCACAGCTCTACTAATTATAACTTCCAAGAACCTACATTATGTGAGTAGACAGCTACCTCAGGCAGTTCCAAGTCATTCTATTCTGACTGAGCGTTCTCTTCCTAGTTTGTGCCTTTGTGACAGCCTTCTATTGACCTACCCATGGGGGAGAAGTCTCTGGAATGAGTGAACTATCCAATAATTTCTGTTGTCAACCTAGTGCAGGAAAAGATGACTATATACACCCCCCCCGCACAAAAAATGGTTTCCCTTTTCTGAAAAGGTCCAAAGTTCCAAACAGTCTGAGTAGACTACTGAAACACACCAATTATACCACAACTTCATTTTGCTTACTCTTAAAATGTCAGTGACATTTTTTAAATTTTACATAACATTCAGATGAACGTATGCACCAACTTCACTAAACATATGTACAACCATAGCAAACATTCCTTTGTATTATCCTGGCTTCCTTTAAATCCCTTGACTCCAAGAACATGCTTAGCTCTCATATTATTGAAATAATTTGAAAGCAGAAGTGTTTAACTTTGGTTGAATTGTAACCTTTATCTGTAATTTTGCCAAGGGACAATGTTTTGGTCTGTAGCCAAAACATCAGCATTTATGTTTGAACTTAAAATGCCATGCAAACTACCCTAATCAGAAAATATATTTGACAACTAACCACAATCCACAATTTCCTTAAGCAATTTTCTCTAGAATATTTGTGGAAATAATAAAAAAAAACATTTTTAGAGGTATAAAAACAAGACCTGATTTCCTCTGGCTGACTTTCTTCTTTTCCTTTGTTGCAAACAAGGAAAACTAACTCATGAACATCATTTTGCAGAAGTGTTTTTAAAATAATCTTATCTAATTTATTAGTGATTATAATTAAGAGTGGTGTGAGCGAAAGTCCCAGGCATCTCTTTAAAAATTCACTTGCCTAGTACCACTGACCAACCTTCTCATAAAGCAAAACGAACTGTTGTTAAAGATGGGAATGCAAGTCTGAGCAGTTTTTCTTCAGCGAAATGTGCAAATGACACTGATAGCAGTAATCTCAAATGTTTATCTGGATAAATTATTTCTCATGCTACTTGATGGGTACGTTATGGGGTGCTGGCCAAAACAAAGACTATGCCAACTTCATGTTGTGTGTTACGCATGAACTCTTCCTAGACACTGGGTAATATATCTTAATATTCTGCTGAGGAGAGGGGCTGACTATAGAGATAGCCAGCACATGGGCCTGCCTGCTTTCATGCATTGCATAATTTTACCATGTCTCATATTCTTCTGCTCCATCCAGTACTTCAGGGACTCGTGCCTTTTACATATAATTGTCATTCTTTCTGCTAGAATTAGGTTTAATACCATATTATTGTATGTGCCTTCTATTCATTTTAAAAGCACACGTCCAGCAGCCAGTCTTTTCACACAATCTCACTCAATTCCCCTCCCTTATCCCACATGGCTTCTGTACATGAAAGTCCCACAATTCTTAGCACAGAGTTTCTGGGTGGTCACGAGGTTACCTCATACCTCTTTCACCAGCTGAAAAGCTGGCTGGATCCAACCCTGTGTGTGGGAACAGAACCCAACATAAATGTTGTGTACACTCTGCATGGTAACCCCCCTCCCACCATTCAGCATCCATCAGTATGCACAGAGTGAGCCTCGCTGATCAAGTTTGTGCAAGACATTTCTTGAGACTGAGTGACCTCTTGGGATGGCTGCAGGCGAAACCAGGCCATCACGTTTCCCTTCTGCCCCTACAGATTCACGGTGACACCCATGCAACCTGTCAGTTGGAATGATTCTTGTGTGAAGCAGCATGCACAAGAATCCATGGATCAGGACTTAACATTACAGTGAATGGATTTTTCAGGGAGTAACAGCTTGAATGTTTTTTTTTCAAGATAGCCCGAGTTCGGGCACCCAAGCTTGAAAGTTTCAAATTAGGTTGATATACATCAGTGATTAATCACAGTCTTGTAGCCTGCTTCTCTTAACTGGGGGGTGTGCTTTCCAAAAACATTAATAGGTAATTAGTCACACTCAATTTCTTTTACTAATTCTATAGGCCAGAAATGTTGCTCCCAGTGATTTTATTAACTACAGGTTTCTCATCTGCCTCACTCCACTTAGGTTTCCCTTGTTTAGTTTGTACTAGTTAGAAATTTCAAAGGCAGACCAACTTGAGACAATGCTTGTCATCTTTCCAGAAAGCAGTAACTCTAGAAACGTCCATGCAATTGGACATGAAACAGAATCATTAACAAAATCTACAAATCATAATTTCTAGTAGGCGGCAGGGGGAAATTCTTTTCAGCGACGGGTCAACAAGATAATCTTTTATAGTGATGCAAAGCGCTTTGTGAATTATGTATTAAATAACCTTCAAAAGCACTTACTTCAGAAGGTGGTTTTGACATGTTTTTTAATCTATTGTACCAGAAAACACTCATATAAACTCTTATAAGAGTGCTTATCTGTTACTTATGGTGTAATTTGTCTTGCATTTCCAGCTGATTTTAGCTGAGTGTCAGCCAATTGCATTATGACAGCCACTTCTTGTTCACTCAATTTATGTTGCTATTACGCCAACTATAACTGCGAAAAGCAAGATGGAGAGACAGAAAAGCCAAGTCCAGACCCATTCACCAAAGGCAAAATAGTAAAAGGGAGATTTCTCATTTTGCATTAAAGGCTCACAAACTTGAGAGTTGGTGAACTCTAAATCAGCATTACTTCTACCATCAGGGACCCGAGATCAAGGCTTCAGGTGGATATTGAAAGCAAGAATCCCACATCCTGATCTGGATTTAAAGACCTCCATGTGCTTAGATTTGGCTACATGAGGCTCCTGTGCAAGCAGGATGCCCATTCATTTCTTGGAATCGTACCTAAATGCATATTCCTTTCTACGTACAGGTCAAATCCCTTCCAGAGAAATGAATGGAAAGCTCTTGCAGGAGAAGTCTGTTTCCAGTGGCTGCAATAGAACAGCATCATTTAAATCCAGGTACTTCACTGGTACCCATTGTGGATTGAACTTGCCGCCAGCATTTCCAGTGCCTGCTTACAAACAGCAGCATTGAATGGAAGCTGAAAATAAAATATTTTTAAATAACTGAATTTGCACTTTTTTTAAAAAAGACCTATAAATATAAAAATATGTGCTGTTCTCGTCCATAAAATTAGACCTCTTACCTTTTCAACAGGTGCATTTTCTTCACACGTTGTTACACTCGCTTTTCTTGATTCTGTTTTTGCTTTACTTAGCCTACGGGATACTTTTTCTCTGAGCAAAGTGGCATATCCAATGTGTTCATAGATAGGGTTTGTTGTCATTTTGGAAATGTACTCAGAGGCCTTTGTTTCTATATACAGAGTTATCAAGCCATCAGTTACCAAGTCATGGATTGATTCAAACCTCTTCTCTCCTACAAAGTGCTTCCCATCATAAAAGAGCCTGTAGTTTAAGGTCTGATTGCCAAATCTGTATTGAAACACAATGGAGTTGTTGAATTAGTGTCTTAACTTTCAAACCACAACTGTTCATAGTATGCATATGATAAAGAAAGGTTCTTTTCATTATCAGCTATGAAGGCAGAGGAGGAAGGACAGCAGAATAGGGTGGCAAAGGCTGCACTCAGTCAAAATAGGTCTTGTGAAGGTACTTTAAAAATGGTTGCTTAAATGAGGCCTTGTAGATCTCATTTATGACTGCTTTGATGTGGTCAGTTGGAAGTTCTCTACAGATTTTTTGACTTGAAAGAGGAACTTGAGATTCTATATAAAACCCTTGCTTAATGTTTTTGTCCTTCTTCATCATTTGTTCATAGGAGGTTACAACTATGTTCTCCAGTGCTGCTTGGCATTGTTCCTACAACTCCTGTGACAGACTGCACTTAAAAACCAGGTTCCTAGTGCAGCAAAAACAGAGATATGGGAGGTGAATGGTTAACACTCCACTGGAATTGAGAGCTTGAGTGCCAGGTTACTCCTTATCTCTGATTGGCAGTCACCAGCTGAGAAAAACTATACAATCAGCCCAGTGCTGAATTGGATCATTCCATTCCTGAGGTTCTGTCAGTTGGAACCATTCTGAAGGCAGCCAATTGGTTTCTGATAGAGTTTGGAGTCAGTGAGTCTGACAGGAAAAGTCAGACAGGTTCACCTTAGAGTGAAGGAGAAAGACTCCTTTGCCTTAACTGTAGTATTTCTATCCTGAGGAAGAATTCCTTAACAGAATTCAGAGACTAAATGTCAGCCTAAACTTAAGTATGCTTTACAAAGATACCAGAACTGGGATGATGACTTGGCAAGAGTGACTGGATAGTGTGCTGAAACTCCCTTTCAAGCCAAAAGGAACAGGGTTATATCTTTGTGCTGAAACTCCCTTTCAAGCCAAAAGGGTTATATCTTCAGTGGAGAAGAAGATTAATTCCTGCTCAGTTTCTCTGCCTTTCAAGCCAAAAGGAACAGGGTTATATCTTCAGTGGAGAAGATTAATTCCTGCTCAGTTTCTCTAGGGGTCTGGCTCTGAGGAGGACCCCGGGTCTGATGTGAAAGGAGAACAGTTTTAGACAACTCAGAAATAAACTGTAGTTTCAAGAAAGGAGCGAGTTGGGTGCTCAAAGAAAGAGGCCCACTCTAGGAAAACTGCACTATCATAGGAAACTCTCTGAAGAAACATCTTTGCTGTAACTAAAATACTAAGTAAAACATCTCCCACTGTTAAGAGCCTAGAATATATGCAAACAAGCTTCAAGATCACTATTTTGTGTGCTAAAAGAAATGTACCTTGAAATACCAACAGGTTTAACCTCAGCTTTCCCAGCCCCTGACTACACCTATTCATCCCCTGCCTGTTAAATAAACTTAAGATTTCTGTTTGACTGTTATTCTTTCTCAAGTGCCATTCCAAAGGGCAAAACGAGGGCTCCTGTTTTCTCCATCAAGTTCCTAGGCTGGGCAAAAAGCCAAATTATATTCCCTGTGACAGGGTGGGACAAACAGACAATCAAAAACACAAATATTAACATGCTACTTGGGGCTGCTCAGTTGCAGCAGGGAACAAAGCTTTTTGTAGGAAAACCTGCCTGATAGTGGGGGTCTGTTACACACCCTTTTAAACCACATGCCACCAGTGTAAGAATAGGAAGCACTGTCCTCTATTTTGCACCTGATGTCATCACGCAGCTAACTCTTATTGGTTACATGGCACTGTCATCAATTCATGTTAGACTTCTAGTTATGCTTTCTACGTTCACTCTAAAACTGGCTTTGAGAGGTCAACATGGTGAAATCTAATTATGTTGCACTGTCATGAAACCAAATCAGAATAAGGGAAGGAAACAGAGTAAGGGCAATGGTTTCATGAACAGAAAACAAAAGGGAGAGAATGTCACCACCCCTGGTAAATTGGGCACATTCTCTAACCATCTTACCAAGGCTTACTGAAAAATTACCCCAAAAAGGTTTGCCAATCTCCAGGTAGCACCTGGAGATCCCCTGGTATTGCAATTTATCTCCAGACAATCAAGATCAGTTCCCCTGGAGAAAACAGCTGCTTTGGAAGGCGGACTCTCTGACATTATACCCTGCTGAGGTTCCTCACCTCCCCAAACTCCACCCTCCTCAGGCTCCACCCCCAAATCTCCAGGTATTTCCCAATCTGGAGCTGGCAACCCTAGCCTCAAACCCAACCCCCATCACATGCAACTGAGGGTAGGAACATTTGAGCTCTGCCCTCTACAGGTATTTTTAAAATACTAAGTTGTTTGCAGTTATTTTAAGCAAAAGGCATCCTCCTTGAGGTTCCTAATTCTTAACATTTAAAAACATAACCTGAAAAGCTTACCGGAGAGCTAAGGTATAGCATCCAGGCTGTCGCTGGCTTTCTCTGAGAATATATGCTCCTTCTACACCTCCAAGTAATTCATCTGCTTGCTCACGAGAAATGATCCCATGAAACCTGAGATAAAAGAAAGTAATCTATTTAAATAATATTGCAGAAAGGGGGTGGAAGGCCACAGAAATGCATGCACTAATTAACTACGAGGGAAGCATGTAGATCATAGCAAAACAATTAAGATATCACAAGCTGGCAAACTATTATTCAAGTGGATGGATGCAAACTGCAGCAAACATGATGAGAGTGAATGGCGGGATACCCAACTGGGACGTAGACAGAGTTATTTTTGCTTTTAGCATTTGTTTAGATATGTGAGGGTAAGGACTCATTTTATGCTACAGAAATCACCCATATATTCTTGGTACGGATCCTAGAAGGCCCCAAATACAGAACCACTTCAAGCATTGAGCACAAGGTAATCAGAGTGCAAACTAAATAGATGATTCTAGGACTTCAGAGTATATAGCAACTACTATGGGTATAATCTGCCCAAACGTTGCTCCTGAAATCAGTCAGAAATGAACTGGAGGTCATCTTGGTAGGCTGTGCTCTGGCAGTGTCTTTGCTTCTATAACTACCTCTTTTCCTTTCAGGCCAAATCTGGACAGTGGCTTAATCCAGAAGGCCAAATCCCACATTTGATTCTATGCCATGGGCTCTGATGCATTTTGAGACTTTCCCCTGAGATGCATTTATATGGAAAACACTACAGTGAGAGCGAAATTGGGAAGCTACAGTTGCAACACAGATTAAGCAGCTGCAGCTGAAAAATGTACCATTATGATCACTGCTAGGATGCTGCAGACAGAGGACGACTCACAGTTAACATAGTACAGTTCTCCACGGAAATGTGTATCAGACAATAGCTGGGACTGCATCCTGTGATGCTACATGCTACTTTGGTGAAGTCTGGCTTTGACAGTTCAAACTTTGTGAAGAACATAGTGTTTTTGAGTTACTTTATTTTCATTCCATTATGTCACCAAGAAACCCCTTTGTTTTAAATATAAATTCTCTGTTGATAGTCAAGGTTACTAGTTAAAAGGGTATTTGCTATGGGAAATCTCTGAATGAAATGAGGTAAGTTTCTTAAGCAGAGGTCATTTCAGGGGGGATCGCGGGGGATCGCAGTTCCCCCAGGTGA
>NW_015161972.1:100029-143259 GCF_001447785.1 Gekko japonicus | reverse complement strand
GTGGCCTTATGACACACTTCCGGTGATGTCGGGGTGTGGCATATGCTAATGAGTTATGCTAATGAGTTCCCCTAGCTCTTTTTCTATGAAACGACCCCTGTTCTTAAGTATAGTCTGCATATGAAGTGCTATCTGCAAAGAATGAACTAGGAGAGGAGAGCAGAACATGTACAAATATGTGGTCATATTTTTGCAAATAAATAATTTAAACATGTCTATTTTGGACCCAAACTTTTAAATGTCAAACAAAAGTTCATCAGGAATTGGCTCTCCTGCAAGTAAGGTAAAGCAGTTACAATCAAGGAAGTTGGGATTCATTTTAAGTGGGATTTTACTACTGGAAGTGGTACTTTCTCTGAAGGATAATCTGCAACAATCCTGTCAAATTATCTTGTAGCATGACCAATGACTGCCAGGGCACAAGGTCAACTGAGAAACCAATCAATGTTCAGCACATAATTTGTTTCTGATCTATGGCCCCGGTCACATGGGCCAGATATCGCAGGGGGGAGGCATGGCTAATTGCCCCAGCGCAGTTTGATCCACGATTACATGATCAGACGCGCCGGCAGCACACCACGGGTCCTTCCCTCGGCGCCGGCGAGTAAACGAGGGACAGGAGGGGAATGCCACACGCCGGCACGATCACACCATGGGCATCTGGAGGCAGCCCGTGGCAAACGTTTACTAGTACCTTGGAGGTACTAGTTTTTTTAACGCGCATTGTCGGCGGTAAGCCACGGGTGCGCTCCACTTCCCAGATGTTGGGGTGTACCTCTCCTGCGGCAACTTTGCCGCGTGACCGTGGCCTATAATGTCTTTTCCCTCAGTTTGCCTTCATTTTACCTCTCTAAACACAGAATTGATTTATATGTCATTTCTCTGCTACACTCTCAGGAAAATCAAAGACGGTACCCTAGATGTAAGAAGCCTAAGACACTGCCTTGGCAGCTCTTATTCTTAGCTAATATAAAGATCTGACCTATGGAAGAAAATGAGAAAGAAGAATCGGGGATCGTTTGTTGAAAATAAAGGTGACAGAGTTCGAATTTGTCTAGACTCTCTGACTCAGAATGCCTGGGCTCTGCTGTCATGTACGTCCATAGAGTTGTGGTCACTTGCTGGCTAGTGGGATAGCAATATAAATATATAACTAAACTCTGGTGAATCAGGGTACAAATTAATCCTGGAAAAGGTAACATATGATTGCATCTAGTAAAAATAAAAGTCCTGTCTATCATGTGCTTGGACAAGAGTGGCAAAGTGACTTTGAAACTACTATTTTTTTTTTAAATGGGCTCATTTACCCTCCTTCTCCAACGAGAAGAAATCAACATTTGGAAAGTTCTTGACCTTAGTAATGCAACAAAGTAATAGGACCTTAACATTTTACTGTAATGAGTAATTCATCTATGACCTTAATTTAACTACTGTATCAGGTTTCAGATTTTTACTAGCTACTGAATTAGTAAACCAGTCCTTGCAGCTTTTCAAAGTTAAGCAAAATTCTTTTACCTGAAACACAGTAAATGTATTGTAAAAAACAAAACAAAACCCCAAGCATCTTTTCCTTTCTGTTCTAGCACATGGGAATAGAATGCTTTAATTGCTGACTATTGTTGAGGCACAGACAGACACAGCCAGCTTTCGAAATGTTTTAATAAAAAAGAGCCCTAAATTGGTTTGTAAAAAGAAATTAATGGTTTTACCCTAATTGCAGAATGATACAGAAACTTATGCATGCTCTAGATAACATCTGGAGAGACAATTCATTCACATGCAAGTTGAGATTTTGCGCTTTCAAAAAGAACTTAACAACCATGCACAAAATAATGGAGATGCAATCTTGTGTCAAATGATTTCTTCATTAAAAATTCTGCATTAATTTTAAATTGCACCATGACACATTTCAATTGATTGCTTATAAAGTAATTTTTACAAATAATACAGTACATACTCTCTTCCATAGTATTTTGGTCTGTTCTCCACCTAAATTTAAACAAACAAAAGGATCATGAATAACACAGTTAACTATAAATTAGAATTATCAATAGCACTGATGTAATATTTTCTGAATCCCAGCTGAATGGGATGTAGGTGCACAATTGTGCCTTCTGTGGAAATAAAAGTGGAAGCCTGTGTGAGGGGTGAACTCAGTATGCATCGGAATCCCCATGTTTATAATAACAAATCTCTGGACCTGGGTGATTCACTACAACTATTATAGCAAACATGTCAAACCATTTTTTTTTAATGAAAATGAATTATGTACATGAAGATATGTTCACCTACAAATGAGATGCTAAATCAGGGGTCTCCAGCAGTTAGCTTGTGAGCTACTAGTAGCACACTGGCAGCTGTAGAGTAGCTTGTGCATCCCCTAGAACAGGTGTCAAACTCATTTGTTATGAGGGCCACATCTGACATAAATGTCACTTTGTTGGGCCAGGCCATGTGTGCCATGAAATGTAATGCCAGGTACCGGAGATAGAAACTGTATGAAAAAAAGCAGCTGGTAAGCTCTGAGTTGGTGTATTCTCATTGCAAGGCTCCATGGGCTGGGAAGAGGGTGCAGAGGAAAGCCCAAATAGGCAGACTGGAGAGGCAGCAGTACAGCACTAGCCAGATGCTCACAATACTTGACTGTTGCAGACAAGGTTGTTCCGCCATGCTGAAGCCACAATGGAGAGGCTTCGCCCACTCCCCTCAGTATTCCCTCCCTTGCACCAGTTGCTTGCAGGCCACATGAGAGCCCTGGATGGGCCGGATATATAGGATTTTTCTTTGTGCTCTTACCTGAATGCTAATGCTGATACTTTAATCTTAACTCATTTACAAAACAATGCTATGTAATTCATGTTTACTTGGAAGTGAGTATTATGTTCAACACAGATTAATCTGAGGTGAGTGTAGCCAGGGGTCATTTCCTGCAGAAGTGCACAGGAGCGGAGCTCCGGCAGTAAGGAGCCCAGGGGGTGGGCACATGCAACAAGTCCCACCCCCTGCTCCTAGCAGCCCTCAGTCAGAGCAAAAAGCAGCCAGGTAAGTTGCAGAGCTCCCCCCGGCCCCCAGTCCAAAACAGTCCAGTGGCATCTTTAAGACCAAGTTTTATTCAGGTACAAGCTCTCCCTCCTCTGTAAGGACAGATCTGCACGCCCCCCCCCCACAGCAATCCAAAACAGTCCAGTGGAGTCTGAGCGGTGGGTGTTGCCTTCTGGCACATTTCCGATGATGTCAGGGGGTGTGGCATATGCGAATAAGTTATGCTAATGAGTTATGCTAATGAGCTCCTGCACCTCTTTTTCTATGAAATGACCCCTGAATGTAGCCAATATACCATAACCAGGCCATTAGTGATGTAAATAAATTTGCTTTATATTTATTGTTTAATTGCCTTTTCATTAAAATCACAGACTTGTTACACCATTTTGGTTTTGCTTCATGGAACCAAATGAAAAAAAATAAATTTTTACTGTGTCTGAGTAACTTATGTACAATGGGCATTAGATGCTCTTGCTAGAATTATCAAATTGGAAAGTACACATTTTAAGGAACACTTTAAAACTCAGAAGAATGATTCAAAAGAAAAACAATAAAAATCAGTCTTATTATGTATCTACATTCATTTATATCACTGGTTCCCAAAGTGCGCAATGCTGGAATGGTGCTGGAATGGGGGGGTAGGTAGGGGGTGCTGGAATGATCCAGGTGGGCGGTAGGAACCTTGGGTGCAATTGGGTGGCGTTGAATAAAAATAAGGGTGGAAGCATAAAGAAAGAAGAGTCCAGAACCTATCTAAAGCAGTCTTTTCCTGCCTTCTCCTGGTCTTCCCTGGGATCAGGGATCAGGGAGGGATCAGGGAGGGAGGGGGAGAGGGGTCCCCAGAGCCAATCACAGCCATGCATTTGCAAATTGCAAATGCATGTGCACCCTTGTAAGGGTGGTGTTGCTGCTGGGCTATTGTGTAGTGGCTGCTGCTGGCCTCTGGATTCAGGCCAACAACATCTTTCTTTCCTTACAACATCATCTTTCTTTACTATGTACAAATTTGTCACTGCATCTTTTCCCCCCTAACCCTAACTTCTTGAAGGTAGATTTCCAGGGGGGCACTCAGTAATTTTTTTCCTGAAAAGGGGGCGGTAGGCCAAATAAGTTTGGGAACCTCTGATTTATATGTATGAGAAGAAGAACGGAAGAGAAGAAATTGTATTTATACCCCACCCTTCACTACCCAAAGGCGTCTCAGAGCGGCTTACAAACTCCATTCCCTTCCCCTCCCCACAACAGACACCCTGTGAGGTAGGTGAGGCTGAGAGAGCTCTGACAGAAACTGCTCTTTTTTTCAAGAACAGCTCTTATCAGAACTACGGCTTGCCCAAGGTCATCCAGCCAGGTGCAAGTGGAGGAGTGGGGAATCAAACCCGGTTCTCCCAGATTAGAGTCCGCGCACTTAACCACTACACCAAATGTATGACATTTACTTCAATGCAACCAACTTTTAAGGAAGTGTACTTTAGACTGAAGCCTAAGGAAACCAACTATCAAGCGCTTGTTATTCATTTTGCAGAAATAAGTGGTACTTTCACAGCAACAATGCCTGCAGGATTTCACTGTTTATCACGACAACACAACGGAGAAATCGTGTGAATTCCACACGTAACACTGAAAAATAATTTGGAGTTTATAAGCAAACATATGCTGAGCCAGCAGGGGGCAGTTCCTTACAAAGTTCGATGCCCCATGTTTCTCTGTAATGCTGATCTAATATTTGGAGAATAAATTTGGTTATTGTATTTAAGATGTCCTTAATTTAAATACTTATTATTGATGTGTTTAAGGATCAGCTGGTACTAAAATTATGGCTGTGTCCAAAGAAGAATGCTTTAACCTTAACAGTTACAAAAGGTTCTTTTCACCTGGTTGGTAGCAATATCATATCTATATCTCAAAAGGCTTACAAATCAGCAACATCATCTTTACACCAGCTAGTGTAAAGCTAGTGTCTGTCCCTTTGCCATATTTTTAAAATCCTATTTCACCTTCAAAAATCTCAGGGCAACATTTTAGCATCACCACAACTCAAGTATACTGTTTTTGCTGAGATTCTGGAATGGCCTGGTTCTTAGACATGAACATCTCTAGATGTGGCAGCTCCTGATATAGCTGATACCAGAACAACACATCTTATAGTAACATACATGGTAAGAATACTTGCATTTTTTGTCTGCCAGAAAACCCATCCTGGGTAACAACCTTTTGGAGAATTTACAGTACAGTATTGAAGGATGGAAAGACTGTTAGATGAATTGTGGCTAAATAAAGAGGTACAAACACAACTTCCAGCATAAGCATTACACACTGCCCTGAGAATGTAACCCTTCTTAATCAGAATTAAACAGATGAATATTCCACTGAAACCATTTGTCAATGACTTTAGACTCATGATATGAACCTTTGCTGACTCAATAAACGTATATATACCTAATTTAAGCTTTCCGTGACCTTGCACTGCAATTCTTTCTCCTCAGATAATATGCTAAAGTACACATGGATCTTCTGTCGGTAAAGTAAAAAGTAGTACAAGAAAATGTTATGACACTGAACAATAGAAACTTCCCAGAAATCTATTGTGACTAATGCATGTGGGAAGAATATATGTCCTGAAGACATAATATGCCATCTGAAGCAAATAATCTTTTCCCAGATCACAGTGAATTGATATCATAATGACTTCCTGAAGTTCCGATTCCCAGTATTTGAGAACTAAACTAGCATTTGTTTCAGCACAAACCTGCTTTTTCATATATTGATGTAAGTAATATACTTGAATATATACTTGACATATACTTGAGCTGCGGTGGCTCAAGTGGTTAAGACGCTGAACTGCAGGCTGTGGAAGGTCAGTAGTTCAGCAGTTTGAGACCCGGGTGCTGCATGATGGAGTGAGCTCCCGTCTCTAGTTCCAGCTCCTGCCAACCTAGCAGTTCGAAAGCAAGAAATTGCAAGTAGATAAATAGGTACCACTTCGGTGGGAAGGTAACAGCGTTCCGTGTGCCTTGGTGTTTAGTCATGCTGGCCACATGACCACGGAAACGTCTTCGGACAGCGCTGTCTCTTCGGCTTTGAAACGGAGATGAGCACCGCAACCCTAGAGTCGGATTCGACTGGCTTTCAAGCAAGGGAACATTTACCTTTACCTTATACTAATAAATAGGCAGTTTTCCAAAATGAAAGGAATATCTAAAGTTTTTATTTATTTCTCAATTCTGCTATAGCCTGGTGGTGGGCTAAGAGGCGTCAATCATATGTCAACTCATCCTCCCCAATTCAGTAAGGGTAATAGAGTTCAAAGTGTCACTGATTTATTTAAAATGCTGTCTGACAAATTTGGATCGCAAGGCAGTTTACAATATTATCAGACAGAATTTTTAAATCATAAAAAATTAAAAATTCAGCAGCATTACTCCCCCAGAGCCCCCCCACATACCCTGAAAAGCCTAAAGCAGAAAGCACTAAAAGTAGACAACAAAAAGAACTGAGGCTACTATCTGTGGGGAGCAAGAAGAAGAGAAGCAGCTAAATTAAGCAAAGCTTCCCACCGTCAATAGCACAAGAACTCATCCTCATCTGAGCTCTGCTGGTCATCAGCATTTCAATCCATTACCTCTGCCAAATCAGGACTATGCATTCTTTGCAACTTATATGTTACTATCAAGGCCTCTTTCCTTTAAGGGGAAAAAAAAGACTTGTCTCCATACAATTACATCCCCTTTTTCTCAAACATGAAGGGTGATTTAGTGAAATTTACATACAGATTTAGTATTTCACCGGCTCATCTTCTTCCTGCATTTCAGATGCTCTTCCTTTGCGCACACTGATTTTCCAGTCATTGTGCGGCTGCTCTGTGCCGCAGCACAATGGATTATTCAGCATAGTACCTCCATTGTGTAATTCGTGTCTCCTTTTTCTGACTATGGATTGACTTGGCTATTCATTATTTATTTATTTAGTGCATCTACTTCCTCTCTAATTGGAGGGAGGCCCAAAGCCGCTTACCTCACTTGGCTATTCATTATTTATTTATTTAGTTCATCTACTTCCTCTCTAATTGGAGGCCCAAAGCAGTTTACCTTGGTCTCCTCCATTTTAGCCTTACAACAACCCTGTGGGGTAGGTTAGGCTAAAACTGTTTGACTGGTCAAAGATCCCTCAGCAAGCATCTGTGGCTGAGTGGTGATTCAAACCTGGGTCTCCCAGATCCTAGCACAACACTTGAACAACTACACCTCATACCAGGTATCTCAAAGCCTACCTGAAAGACACCAACTATGCCTGAAAAGCAGGGCAGCTGAACACTAAGATGTGTTCAGTAATGCTAAGGCAGGTATTATAGCATACAACATTCACTTAGTGGATTGTTGGTAAAATTAGCAGTTTGTTCACACCATGTTCAAGCAACTGTCACTTTGCATGTGACAATTGTATCTGGGGATGCTGACTGGCCTGGAGAAAAATATCCATCTCAATAACATAGCCTTCATGTGCGTCAATGTGCAGTTGAAGCATTTTGTGGCATAGAGGTATATTTCATTCATTCATTCATTCATTCATTCATTCATTCATTCATTCATTCGTATCCCTTTCTAGAGTTGCCAGATCCCCGGTCGGAGCAGGGGTTCCCGTAATTTTGGTGGCTCCTTCCTGCCTCCAGCCAGCTGGCCAGTGGGGGGGAATTCCCACCCTCACATGTCTCACTGATCAGCTGGAGGGCCCTTTAAATCTTGCAGGAGGGAGGGAGAGGGGTGGCCATGTGCACCTGCACTCCAAGTCACAAATTCTCAGCTTGGAGTGCAGGCACATGCGGGCCCCCTGCTTCCTCCCAAAAGCATTTAATGGGACCCTTTAAATGCTTTGAGGGAGAAAGGGGAGTGGGGGGGAATTCCCACCCTCACATGTCTCACTGATCAGCTGAAGGGCCCTTTAAATCTTGCAGGAGGGAGGGAGAGGGGTGGCCATGTGCACCTGCACTCCAAGACACAAATTCTCAGCTAGGAGTGCAGGCACCCGTGGCCCCCCTGCTTCTTCCCAAAAGCATTTAATGGGACCCTTTAAATGCTTTGAGGGAGAAAGGGGGGGTGCCAGTTCTCAATGTGGTGATGTCACTTTTGTGGGATGTCATCATGTTTGGGACAGCCCCACCCCCTCCAATAATGCCCCCCAAAGTCCCCCGCCAAAGCAGCTTATATCATTCTCTGTTCCATTTTATTCTTATAATCCTTTGAGGTAGGTTAGACTGTGAGTGTGTGATGTGCCCAAGGTCACCCAGTGAGCTTCCATGGTACATGGGGATTCAAACCTGGGTCTTCCAGATACTAGTCTGACACTCTTAACCTCTACACCACATTGGCTCTACCATACAAACCGAGCCTCTAGTAAAGAGACAGGACATTTTCTTCCAGGCCAGTTGGTAGCCCTAGTTGCATGTGATTATTTCACTAATTTGTTAGCTTAGTTCAGAACTCTGAAGTTCCAAAAATTGTATCTATACAGCCCAAAATGAAAATAATGTTTAGAAATCATGGGGGGAGGTGTCAAGTGTCAATCCACACCACAGGAAGGTTGCAAATGTAAGCAAACACCAAAGTGCCTCTCAAAGGCAACAGTAGCGTTATAAAACAAGCATCCTATTATTAAAGAACAAAGAGTCTTCTAATCTCTCAGCAGCTAAATAATGTATACTCTAGCTCTGATATAAAAGGATTTAAGAAGCTGTTTCATGAAGTGTAGGAAGTTCATCTGAATGTATCATACGAAGGCCTTGTCCATTAATTATTGATATCCTCCGCTAACATGGTGAGGTGGCAGATAGGTCACGGGCTTTTTCATTCCTTTGGAATGGCCTACTAGATTGGGTGTGGAGGATGCCTTCACTTATTGCTTTTTAGAAGGGATGTAAGAGAGTTTTATTCCCAGACGGTATTTGGTGGAGGGAAGGGCTATAACATGAGATTTCGCAGCAGCAACCTCTAACTCTTCCCTGGTAGGGTGGGAGAAATGTGCCAAAATTCACCCACAGAGCACCCCCATGGCATTCACCCTGAAAGCGATACCAGGCCATCACTCTGACAGTACCCCCCATAACTCTGCCTTCTGCCAGTTTCTTGCCATTTGCCAATGGTTGGCTGGCAACTTTAGGGGAAAGTAAACTGTTGTGGAAGGTTTGGCTGTGTTTTATTTTGTTACTAGCTGCCTGGAGTCTTTTTCCTGTTCCTTCCAATACCTGATCGCTACTCAAGAGGAGTCAACTTTAAGAAAGTCTGGGACATAGAGAGGACAGAAGCCTATCCCTATATTTATATCTTTACTCCTTTTCATCAGGACTTCCTGTTCTCTTTGTTTCCCTTTATATTCTTTTTTTTATTTTTCGATTTATTAATCGCCCTATCCCAGCTTATGCCAGGCTCTGGGCAATGTACAAAAGAGGCACAATGTCATAAAACAGAATACAAATTTTAAAATCCAATACAATTAATAAGAATAAAACCAGAATAAAATCCCAGATGGCGATTTATAGTTTTGTATTCCCTTTCTGGACCACCTGGCTATATGGTGGGAGGGTGTGAAAACTTAACAAATTATGCACACAGGAAAGAGGAGGGGAAGGGCACCACAGCCAGTATAACCAACCGTTGCTGTCCTCAACCATAAGCCTGGCGGAACATCTCTGCCTTACAGGTCCTGCGGAATTGCACAAGGTCCCGCAGGGCCCTGGTGTCATTTGACAGGGAGTTCCACCTCTTGTTCTCACTTTCTTCAACACCGGTCCTATATTCTTTTTTTTAATACAGTATAACAAAATGCTTCTAAATACCTGGTATAAGTGGATGACTTTTCCTATCTATTCTTCCTTTCCACTACTTGTATTAATCAGTGTATGCCAGTTCCTTATTGGTTACCATGCACCTGAGGATAATGAGCAAGCACCTGCCAAAGGGCTCCAGGCCCTATCTCTTTACTCCAGTAGGCGTAAGGGGTGGGAGTAGGAAGTGATGTTGCATGATGTTATAATGTCATTTCCTATCTGTACTTGAAAATGACATCAAGACACTTTAGGAATTTACATATCTCTATGGGTGCTTCACACCCTCAAAGGCAATCCTAAGTATTTATCAAATGCTAAAGTGTTTTGATGATAAAAATGGACCTTGTTTTTGAAACACAAAAAATATCTGTACAGAAATATCAAAGTGATACAAAAGGAAAAAAATGAATGAGAATCAAAATGTGGTCAAACGCTTTTTGTTTCATCTATCCCAAATGGAAATCTTGATGTGAAGAAGAAAGCAAAACCATCAGATGGAATAAATTAAATACATCTATCAGCACAATCCTAAACTTAACTACAGAGCTGGCTTCAAAGAATTTAGAAGTGTATAACTCTTTTTAAGACTGTATGGTCAGAAAGCAATTCTGCTCAGAAGTAAATCCCATTTTACTCAAAGGAGTATACTCCCAGGAAAGTGCTGTTAGAATTGCAGCCTTAATCTAGTAGATAATTGTTAATGCAATAGATGAATAAGGAAAGAAAGAAAAACTTCTACCACTAAAGGAAATTTTTTCCCAAGCTCCAAGATAATGTATTTTTTAAGGTAGAGTGGGCACCAAGAAATGGAATTAGATCTAGACTAGATCTAATGGGTGGAAATTACAAGGGAGTCGTTACCGGCTAAATATCAGGAGAAACTTCCTAAGAGTGGTTGAGCAGTGGAACAGTCAGCCTTGGGAGGTGGTGAAGGCTGGATGACCATCTTTCGGGTATGTTGTAGGGCTATCTTTCGGCTATACTCCTGCAGAGTGCAGGGGGTTGGACTAGATGACCTGCAAGGTCCCTTCCAACTCTAACATTCTATGATTCTATGAATACTTTCCCAAAAATTAATATAGATATTTAAATAATAATATTCTTTTTCAGGATTAAATAACAAAGAGTCTTGTGGCACTCCTTGTATCTGATGACATGGGCTATGGCTCACAAAACCTTAAGCCGCAATGAATTTGTTAGTCTTTAAATTGCCACAAAGAGTATATGTTGCTTTGGCTGCAGCAGACTAACATGCCTAGACCTCTGGAAGTTTTCCAAGACTGTTTCACTAAGGGTGGAAATCAAACATTACATTAAAGATTTTATCTAGGATTTTGTAACTGGATAGAGGCAGTCTCCTTTACCAGTTGCTGGTAACTGGTGATAATTTTCCAGCCACACAACAGTGGGTTTTTTCCTGCCTCCACAGTTATCCTTGTTCATCCACACCCATCTATATTGCCTAATCATCTAATCTGGTAATTACAGGTATATTTAAGCAGTGCATTAGAGAGCTATACAAAATCCAGAACACAGCAATTGACATATCCAGCCCTTTAGCATGGTGGACAAGAGTTGGCGGGGGGCGGGGGAGAGGAGAGGAGTAATGAAACCCAAGTTTTTGTATTGCAGACAAGGAACAACGTAAAGGCAAGACAGCAAAAAGAGCCTTGGGCATTAAAATGGCTACAGTAGATATTTGTATAATACAGGCTGTTTAAAAAACTAGATATGGTAGAAACTTGGTAGAAAATAGAATGAAGAGGACTTCAGATTTGAGAGATAAAGAGATGCGGACAAAGAAAAGAAGCTGACCTTGACTTTCTGTCAAACTCTGGGTCTTTCTTAACTCTCCTTTTAATCCATGTTCACTGTCGTGTCCTCCAAGCAATTCTGCACTAAAATTGAATTCAACCTTCTTTTTAATCCAGGATCCCCCCCCCCCCCCACTCTGCACTTAAAACAACCTTCAACTTTTCTCCCCATTCTGCATTATACTACCTCCCTTCACTGGTCAGCCCAGTTTCAGTCTGCTGTTGCCCGGGGTTATATGGATACTGTTTCCCCACGGACTTAAATTGCCTCGACTCGAATGCTGAGAAAATCTGGAGTGGCAGGCAAACGTGGAAAGGACCTCTCTGTGTATTCCCAAGAGAAACCTGCCATACTCTAAAGACACCAGCCTACTTCATGATAACCTTCTTTTCTGTATCCTATGAAATCTCACGCAGATTCTCATGAGAAGCTCAGTTAGATTCAAGTGCAGTAGCACCTTAGAGACCAACAAGGGTTTTAGGGTATAAGTTTTCAAGAGTCAAAGCTCCCTTCATTGGACATGAGAAAAAATGGAGATCCTTGAGTTGCTTTATCCTAGTCAGAATATAGAAAGGGGTGTGGTGAGATGAGAGATGGGGGGGGGGAGATACCTGACAGTTGTGGTGATGAAACACGGTCCAGTGTTCCCTCTAAGCTGAGTTAGTGTGAGCTAGCTCACAATTTTTTAGCCTCTGGCTCACACATTTTTGTCTTAGGAAGGATGGCTCCAGAGAAAACTGATTTATGCAGTAGACAAATCACTTGCTCACAACTTTAATGCCAGTGGCTCACAAAGTATAATTTTTGCTCACAAGATGCCACAGCTTAGAGGGAGCATTGGTCCAGGTGTCTTTGTGGCTAGGAAGAAGGGGGAAAGATGTTATTTTCCAGATACAGAGCATCCTTTCCAGCTGGGAGGGATAACATGCCAGCCCTTTGATGTGTCAACACCTCTTGACTGGAGGGTGCAGGTTTGGCAGGCTGGAGCCCCAAGCATCCAGATTGGCTGAAGACCCCAGAGTACACATGGGGGTGGGATCTGAAAAGGGAAGCTATTCCTTTGTATGGTGCTCCTTCTCGGTTTGAGTTCTTGCGGGGTGGAGCATGTGTTTTGGAGCATGTGTTTTGCCATGAAGGATGACAGAGGGGATTGATGCTAGAGAGTTGCAGATGTGCCAGCCGGGCACCCAAATCAGATGCTACTTGGATTGTAAATACAAAAAGAACCTGTCTTTTTGTTTATTTTGCTTAGTGCCCCTAGATCCTGCCATTTGCAATACCCTGACTAGTATAAAGGGTCTCAGAGATCTCCATTTCTATTCATGTCTGATGACAGGAACTCTGACTCCCGGAAGCTTCTACCCTGAAACTCTCATTGGTGCTATTGGACTTGAATCTTAACTGTTCTACCGCAGACCAACATGGCTACCCTCTGAAACTATCTTAATGAGAAGATGTACGTGAAATTTCATGAAAGGTAAATAAGTTTTAAATGTAATTTAAGTGCACGTGTACTTTTGAGCCTTCCATTGCGAAAATGTGGCTGTGCACATGGATCAGGAAGCTCAAAATAATTGGACTGAGTTTCATTTGTGTGCATAACTTATCTATTAGCACAAAACAAATACTGTCTGTGAAAGTAATGGAAGGCTGCCGGAATACCAATCTGAGCAGGAATCTATAAAATCTAAAAACCAAACTGAATGAATTATGGATAACATCAAGACACTTTCCAGCTGTTCCATGACTAGAAGCTGGTAAACCAGAGCACCAAACATCTCGTGAAATTTCATGAAAGGTAAATAAGTTTTAAATGTAATTTAAGTGCACGTGTACTTTTGAGCCTTCCATTGCGAAAATGTGGCTGTGCACATGGATCAGGAAGCTCAAAATAATTGGACTGAGTTTCATTTATGTGCATAACTTATCTGTTAGCACAAAACAAATACTGTCTGTGAAAGTAATGGAAGGCTGCCGGAATACCAATTTGAGCAGGAATCTATAAAATCTAAACACCAAACTGAATGAATGATGGATAACAAAATAATCATACATGCTGTTCCATGACTAGAAGCAGGTAAACCAAAGCACCAAACATCAGGGGGTGGGATGGGATAAATTCAGTGGAAAGGAATTTTTGAAGCATTCATAGTTCTATGGATAAACCTGAGATAATTAGACAGGGTATAAAATCCATCGGATATTCTTCCCCATTCCTTTTTAACCTTTCATTTCTCTTTGACATCAGTCCCTTTTAATTTAGTCAGACATGATTTTTGCATTGTGTTACATCAACTTTCCTCCCTATGTGGTCTTTCATCTAAGATAATTTTAGCAATAAATTGCCAACACATGTGATGTTACTTGTGCTGCAACCTACCATACTTTATATGTATCTCCAATGTAGTAAAAAATGCATACTTTAGCTGAAATACTGTGCATGGTTGCAGGGAAGTCTCCTTGACTTCACTTAGTGTAGGACTTAGCTGCTGAGATCATTAAAGCAGACACTTCAGAACATTGCTGTCATTTAACTGAAAGCCATTTTCTATCTTTTATATAGAAATTTTAGAACCATTTTAGTTTTTTAGATTGCCTTCTGAGCCACTTCCTTCAAAACATGGTAATTTGGAAACACTTTTTATGCCACCTTTTCATAAAGAGAAATGGCAGGAGAATTCTTGGATGTGTCTTTGTAACATACAGCCATGTGCTTCACAAGTATTTGGCCAATCACTTTCCCAGTGTTTTGCTGAGTATCTGCTATGCAATAAGACACATGGAAATTACGGGCACTGAGGGTGACTTGTTGCTATGGAGTTTGATTCATTACCTCTTGTTTTTATTGCCCCTAGATTGCAGCAACTTGAAACATGATTAATCTTTGCTTGATAAGATCCATTGCATGTTGGCATGACAAAATCATGACCTGAAAAATCTGTCCCCCCCCTTTTCTTTTATAACATCTGTCCTGATGAAGAATTCTGGAGAACTTGAAAGCCTGTATACTCTAATGTGTCATTAGGTTGGTCCTAATAAAAGGTATTACATGGACTACGTTCTTGTCTTTTGTGGATTTTACTTTTGGACTGGCACAGCTGTAAACAACGTATCTGACTAATAGCAAGTGACAAAGATGTATCACCATTCAGTTATTTCCTTCCACATACACCTGTAAGGAAGCAACTTGAAGTTTGCAAACTGTGGTTCTCCTGTGCTAAAGATATACAAGTTTGTGACAGTGCACAATATAAACCAACATAGGTACATTGGTATCTGTTAGTACAGCAAGTGGGACAAATGTGTTCCAATATGCAATGTAGGGTTGTCAGCTGAGGGCCTGCAACCTCCAGGAGATGGGGGGGGAAACACATACATAGCATCAAACAACACTGCAACATAACTTCTGGATGCGTAACTGGAAGTTACATCACTGTATCCTTTCATACTCTAGGATTCACCCAACACTCTGCGGTAAAAACCATATTGTTCCGGGTGAATCCTGGAGTATCTTGTGATGAGGTGACATCACTTCTTGTTACGCAGCTGGAAGTAATGTCTTGGTGTCGTGGGCTGCTGTTCAGCTCACCCATTCCTCCTTCCCTAGCCACTTTCTTTGAGAATGGAGAAAGCCCACCAAGGGAGCTACAAGAGAGAGAACCAAACATGCTGCACCATACATTTACCAAATCATACCCTAATTATAACAATTTGTGAATGAAATACTATAAGTCAATCATTTCCAGATTTCTAACAGGACGGCTAAAAAGGTTGAAATGCTTTGTTTCTAAGCTAATTTTGTTTGCCCTTAGCAAAACAGATGAGAACTACTAAAACCCATTAACAGCATCATCCTAAGCAGAGTTACACCTTTCTCTATCCAACTGAAGAGACAGATAAACTAAACAATGCAGCTTATTTCTGAGAGAAGGCCAGACAAAAATGAAACAAACTGTCCTGCTTTCTCTCAGAATGATCTGTGGTTGGCTCTTTGTGGGTCTGCAAAGAACAAGGAAGAATTACTTATGTAAACACCACTGCCTGATTTTTGATTCATCAATATAATGGCTGGCTGGGAAGGTCTTTCCCATGCTTGCTTGAAACTGTGCTCTTCCCAACAACCAACCAAGTTCTCAAACAAGTTGCAACAGATCACTGACATGAAATAGCTTTATTTCAAAGGGTAGGCTGGAAAGAGACCTCCCTTCAAGTACATCTGTTTATCAATAAGTACCTGAAGTGTCAGACTGTGATGGATATCCATGGGATACTTACCTATTTAGTGGCAGCGGGACTTCAGCCTGCCACTTGAATGCATATTTTCTAGCACATCTGTCTGTACTCCTAATGAATGGATGCAGCAGGTCTGTGCCCTTCACTGAGAACAGTTTCAGTGTTCCCTGCAACAGCTTTGCAAACATCACTTGGAACATCTTAGAAAGGAAGAACCTTTTTTAACAAGGTGTTTTCTTTCCCAACACACACACACAAATCTGTGACTCAATTCAGGATGTGTTGCAAACAGCACCTGACATTACTATCTTACATTTTAGGAACAAATTTGGTTTGAGCATGGTGTAAGAAACAGAACATTTTAACTGGGAATTGTGGGAAACCAAACAGGGAAACAGCCAAAGACTAAACAGCCTTATCAATTTCTTATATTGTCTTCATATTTTAAATAGCAGACAGAGTCTGCCTAATTAATTCAACAGTATTCTGTGATATTTGTCAAAATTAAACTGTTCCACAGATGGAATGGAGACTGTACACCTAGAGAAACAGCAAGACATTTGCTACAAAAACACATTTAACTATGAATCCAGTGGCATATTTAAGACCAACAGTTTTATTCAAGGTATAAGCTTTTGTGTGCAGTTCCTCAGATACAGTGAAACAAGACATATTCAGCCATTACATATAGGCGGTGGGGGTTAGTTGTCAGGAAGGGCTAGTTAGAGTCAAGACCCATAAGTAACTGGACAATTATAGCTGATATTGGATTAAAGCAGTTGGTAAGATCTGTGAACAGCAGTAAATTAGCATACAAGTACAAGAGTTTACAAACAGATTAAGAACTGAGTTTGAGTCCAGTGGCACCTTCAAGACCAACAAAGTTCAATTCTGGGTATAAGCAAGAACTGAGAGACTTAGCATGTGTAGATGCACACTTCTTAGATACACTGAAACAGATTTCCTCAAATGTTACATATAGGTGGGGGCGGGGTAGTTGCCAGGAAGGGCTAATTAGAATCAAGATAACTGAGCAATAAATACAGCTAAGATTGGAATAATGCAATTGGTAAGACCTATGCATAGTAGCAAATTGGCATACAGTTAATTAAGGAATCAACAACAGATGACAGAATTGAGTCCAGTGGCACCTTTAATTCTGGGTATAAGTGAGAATTGAGTAATTTAACATGTGTAGTGGGATAAGGAGCTGATGTCTCTGTTAAGCCCTGGGGTTTCCATTGTTCTAAGTGTTGTAATAGCTTGTAATTCAGCAATCTCCCATTCCAGACTGAAATTCCTTTGCAATAAAACAACTACTTTGAGGTCCCCCACTGAGTGTTAATTTACTGCTCTTCACAGATCTTACCAACCACTTTAATTGCCCAGTTATTTAAGTATGTCAACTCTTAACTAGCCCTTCCTACCAACTGACCCCCCACCTCCCTGTACCTATATATAATGGTTGAGAACATCTTAATTCACTGTATCGAAAGAAGTATGCATGCACATGAAAGCTTATACCTAGAATAAAACTTTGTTGGTCTTAAAGGTGCCACTGGACTCTTTGTTCTGCTGCTTCAGACCAACATGGCTATCCACCTGAATCTATAATACATAAACACAAAAATATGATGAATATAGACAAATTCTTGGGATACTGCTGAAAATAACATCTCAGTGACATTAATGGTAAAGATGTATAATTCCATATTAATAGCACATATCAACTAATTTTTTTCAACAATTCACCTTGTAATATATAAAAACAAGCTGTTGGGTATATAAAAAGAATGTAGTACACAGAAAAGGTGAGGATAGACAATGTCAACATGTTCTCGACAATTCCTTCAACTTAAGATATAGAGAAAGGTGAACTGACCTCGCGAGGACACATCACTCTCTTGGGACGAGGTGCCTCCTGTTGTAACTGATATACTGTCAAATATAAAAACACAACAAATGCAAATGTTAGGTAGACAGTACAAGCCAAATGCTTCAAAGAAACATCAAATGAAGGGGAAACAGTGGGTTGAGGGGGAAATTACACAAGTGACATATTTGAAATAGGTATTAGTCAAGTCATTTATATGGAAATTAGCCCATGAATTGTAAACTGTTAGCATTGATTTTTGTCTTAATACTTAGGAGTGCAGTTTGGGAGGTTTATCTGCTTATGCTTCAGCCAACTACAAGGACAGACTTGCAAGGTACTGATACTGTGTTGAGCACGCCTGATTATATGGCAATGGACCTGGCTGTATGAGAGCAGACACTGACCTGGCGCAAGAGGAATGATGTGCCCCTTGCTATTGCTGTTGCATTAGCCCTGATCAAGCCCTGATAACTGCAAACATAATAGAGGGCTGAAGAGGGAAGATGAAGACCTGGTGAGGGTTAAGACCTGTCTGCATAATTTTTCAAACTGTATTTGTTGTACTTAGGTAAGCAAATGTCAAAGGAGATGTGAAATAGACTACACCAGATTGCAAGCAACTTCTGATCTATTTACTTTCCAGGTAACTAACACTTTCAATTCTTGTCTGAAAAGGGACTATTTGGTCACACATTTATTTATTCATTTTATATGCTGTCTTTCTCCTTGAGAACCAAACTAGACATGACGGCATCGTCATGTCCACCATGGGGATGCTGCCACCTTTTTTAAATGGTTTAAAAATGCCACAAAAGTCCAATACCGACTGGGTCCATGGCACAGTGGGCTAAGGCACTCTTGTTTCTTTCCCAGCACCTTTTCAAGGGCCAAAACTGGCATGAAAGCTCATATTTTAGATCAGGATCAGGGACCTGTGGCATTTTTAAAAATGACAGTGGCATCCCTGTAGCAGACCCAAGGCAGATTACAAAATATAAAAACCAAATTAAATCAAACCACCCAAATCGCTAATAAAACAAAACAACACAGTGTGTTAGAACTGAAGACAATGTAACCGAATAATAAAAAACTGTCTAAAGCAACCAATACTCCCCTTAAGCTGTGGAGTCTTGTGAGCAAAAATTCTACTTTGTGAGCTACTGGCATTAAAGTTGTGAGTGAGTGATTTGGCTCCTGCATAAATTAGTTTGTTCTGGAGCCATCCTTCCTGAGCGAAGACAAAAATCTGTGAGCTGGAGGCTAAAAAACAGTGAGCTAGCTCACACTTACTCAGCTGAGAGGGAACACTGAAAGCAACATGACCAACCTTTTACTATTTTTTTAAGTTACTTGTCTTGGCTAGTATCCAGCAGAAATGTCATGTCAAAAATGTATATCCATGTGTTACAAAAGGTTTGATCTGGGGGCTTTTCTAAGATACAGCTTCAAATGCTACTAAGGGCTGCAAACCCACTTTCTTCAGAGATCATGATGGGATACCACAAATAAAAATATCTGCCAGCTCTACAATGCTTTATTGTGCTTAATGGTTCATGAAGCGTGGTTGGGAGGGAGTAAAAACACAGAATGTACTAAAATGAAAATGTGATGCACAAAAACTCTCTTTTCAACTTAATCCCACCATTGTTATAACTGTTAAAAAGGTAAAGGTTCCCTTGCTTGAAAGCCAGTCGAGTCCGACTCTAGGGTTGCGGTGCTCATCTCAGTTTCAAAGCCGAAGAGCCAGCGCTGTCCGAAGACGTTTCCGTGGTCATGTGGCTGGCATGACTAAACACCAAGCCGCACGGCACGCTGTTACCTTCCCACCAAAGTGGTACCTATTTATCTACTTGCAATTTCTTGCTTTCGAACTGCTAGATTGGCAGGAGCTGGAACTAGAGACGGGAGCTCACTCCGTCATGCGGCACCCAGGTCTCGAACTGCTGAATTACTGACCTTCTACAGCCTGCAGTTCAGCGTCTTAACCACTTGAGCCACCGCAGTTACTGTTACAGTAACTGTTACAGTAACTGTTACAAACATATATATAAAAATATTGAAGAAGGTAAGTGGAAGAGAACAAAAGAAAGAGAATAACATAAACATATATGCAAAATTGCCTATGGTGGTGACAAACACATCTTACAGGGACAACTTAATATTTTTAAAACCTCATACATCTCTCCATTTACCCTTATTTCCCTTTTCTACTCCCTTCTGCTTTTTCTCCCACAGCTATTTACAGCTTCTTCTCTAATGATCTTATGTCAGTAAGTGAGCTGGCCAGTAATAAGACAAGTAAATGAAATACATTAGAAAATTACTTAAGTCAGCAAGGTTTTTTTATGCATCATGAAGCGGGTCTTTAGGGAATATGTAAGTGATAAAAGGGCTAGCCTAAACCTAGTTAGAATTTATTTCAAATGGGAGCATTTTCAAAACAGCTCTACTGTATGCATGATAATGTATATGCAGTAAAGATCAAGCGTGAGTTGATTCATAGACACAAATAATATTTTGGGAAAGACTCCCTGATGACACCGACAGGTTAATACTTAGCATTTATAGTGTTGCTGTTTTTCTTAAGCATTGCAAAGTAAACCTTAAAACATATTTTAAACATGGGAAAGACATTTACAGTGCAGTCCTAAGCAAAGTTACACTAAGCACGATTGCACTCTAAGTCTATTGAAGTCAACGGGTAAGACTGCACTGTAAGACTCAGTGATAACAGCTTGCCTACGAACATCCATGGAGTTCATAAGTTATCATTTGAACAAGAGGTGTCCTGCTTATATCTTATCGCCCACATCCAGAGCCTTGTGCTCACAGGAACTGGGCGATTCACAAATCCAATATATAAATACATAATTAAATATTAGCACAGTGCAACACAAGGCACTGGAGAATTAAGATGATATAGCCAAGCACAAAATGCTCAATCTCTGAACGACAGAGCAGGCCTTATCATTTATTTACCTATTACAATGTTTATGTTCCACCTCTCAAATTTTCAGGGTGGCTGGCAGCAATCAATCAAAATAAGCAATACCAATTAAAATCCAGCCAAAACCAAACTACTACGGTATAACAATTGAACAGCCCAAGTCAATCAAATATTAATGGCCAATAGTGATGGCATGGAGTCATGCCAATGAAAATGTAGGGGGGGGGCGCGGTCAGAGTGAGTTTTATGGGGTCAAATTGGCACCATCCAAACTGAACCGTGCAACGAGGCTTCAGGGATGTAATTTGAATGCTTATTAGTCATCATTTATATGGAAATTAGTCAGTGAATCATAAACTGCTAACATTGATTTTTATCTTAATACTTAGAAGTCCATTTTAATTTTGTAACTGTTATTAGCACCATTCATTCCAGTACTTCTCTTGGGAAGTTTATATATGTCAGCCTACTGCTGTGGAATAGAGTTGCCAACTTCCATGGTGCCTGACATTCTCCCAGAATTCCAGTTGAGCCTCAGACTACAGAGATCAGTTCCCATGGAGGAAACAGAAGCTGCAGAGGGTAGATTCTATGATGGCATCCCATCGCTGCTGAGCTCTGCTCCCCTACATCCCCAAACTGCCCTCCCCAGGCTCTATCCCCCAAATATCCAGGAATTTCCCAAGCTAGACTGGCAACCCTTGGAACTTCCAAGGTATTGGTACTGTGCTGAGCTCAGCTAATCATGTGGTAACAATTTGCTGATGTTACTGGCTAGTACTGGCATATGACTGATCAGGAGCAACAAGGGTTCCAGCATTCCTAGTGTCACAATGTCACTTCTGGAGCAAATTGGAAGTGAAATCAACACATCAGGGCAACCCTGGAGTATTGTTCTGAAACTATGGTTAAAGGTTGCTAACCTCCTGGTGGGGCCTGCAGACATCCCAGAATGTCAACTGATCTCCAGACTACAGACATCTGTTCTCCTGGACAAAATGGCTACTTTGGAGGATACACTTTATGGCATTACACCCTGCTGAGGTCCCTCCCTGGGCGCCACACCCAAAATCTCCAGGCATTTCCCAACCTGGAGCTAGCAACACACTGTGGTTTTACTACAGGGTTTAGGAGAATGCTAGAGCATTCAGTCTAACGCACTGCCATCACTTCTAGCTTGTGCCATTGCAAAGTCAGGAGAGCACTGATTCCTCCCTTTCTCCCTGCCAGACTGTTGAGCCCTGGTCCCCCTAGTCCCCCTAGAAACAAGAGCCCTGGTCCCCCTAGAAACAAGAGAAGTGATGTGGCCCTCGTTATTACTATTGCACTTATTGTGGAACTGATGGGCTGAAAACTGTGCAAGCATAGTAAATGGCCAAAGAGGAGGCAGGTTACTGTTAGGGATCATGAAGGCCTTAGCTTTAAGGCCAGAACTGCTGCTGTAAATTCTATATTTTAGTTCCTTGTGACTTCATCCATGGAACATATGATTCAGGAGACAACAATCAAAATTGGGAAACAGGAGGAAGGAGGTTGTCCAGCTGTCTTTGTAAGACACATACTGTGTACCAAACAGCCTCTTGGTCTGTCAGCAACAAACTATGCTTTATACACAAAAACATGTAACAGGGTTTCAATCACAATTTTAAAAACCCAGCTTCCATAGAGTAAATTTTAGACCAGAGAATCAGGAGGGAGAGGGGGCACTTAACCCTGCGCCTGCCTGGCATTTCTGTGCAGTTATTTTTATGATCATCTGGAATCTCAAGGGAACAAAGGCCATTTGGGGTACAACTCTAAGCAAACACATGGTGACAGGGAAAGTATTAGGTATCTGCTGCCAAAGCTGCTTTTCAAAGCAATTAATTTTAAAGAGTGAGTCAAGGATCTGTTACATGTGTTTGCATGTAGTGTGTAGTTAGCCCACAAAGCCACTTACACACAGACAGCTGCAGCCATTTCTGCAATAGTTGTATGCCAACCATGTGACAGTTGCAGCTAATCATGAAAATACCCATGGCTGTCTTTGTATACATGTTCAATTCATACTCAAGTTACTCCATGCAGTTTTCCATGTATTTTAGTAACATAGGAATTAACTCTAAAACAGCAACTGCCACCAGGACTATGATTAGGCAAAAGTGGACATGGCTGGGGGTGGGGAATATGTATTTATACAAGTCCCTACCCATTTACAACTAAAGCAGGGTGGGAGTCTATTATTTTAAACAAAACAAACAAAAAGAGTACACATGAGAGGAGTATCAGTGCTCAGGCTCCATACCTGTTCCAGAGCCCCATCCCCTTGTCCCCATTTGGCCTCAGATGAGCAGTAGGCTTCAGGGTGCCATTCCTCTTCTCCACCTGCTGGATCCCCTCTTCTGTAGCCTGGAGCTGGTAGCTGAGATCATCCTCCTTGACTAACTCCCAGACTTTTAAAGATAGCACAGCAAGCTACGCATGTCCCATCAAGGCTCCCAGCCTCTTGCAAGAGCTTCTTCTCTTCTGATACATTGGGAGTCATTCCAGCAGCAGTTGTGGCTCTGTCTGGCCCCCACATTTTGCCTGGCTACCTGGAATGCCACCACTTAGCTGTTGGGGCAGTGGTAATTTAAAGGCCCCTCCTATTGTGATGGTGACCCCACCCCCAGCCTGTAACAGCCATCAGTGTGAGGGACAGAGAGACTGACAACGATTGATAGATTGCTAGACAGACAGACAGACAGACAGACAGACAGACAAGGGTCTCTGAGGCATGTGTTTGGCCATAAGAGTTTCTGTTGAAGACTCTTTGCTGCTCTTTTCCCCATGTGAGAGTCTTGGGCCATGCTGGACTACCATGGGGAAGGGCAGCCATAGAAATGTGGCTTGGTCTGGCCTAGTGGGGCACTGCAGCAGAGAAGGGATGAACTGAGCCTGGTGACGGGAACATTCTTGTGGCTTCCAGCCGGAGGTGGGGTCTGGGCCCTCAGACCTCAAATATGGGAGGGAGTTGTGCTCACCCAGGTTCTCCTTCTTCCATTAGGGTGCTCCCTGCTTGTTCCTTTTGTGCTGGCTCTGAGACAGAAGCAGCCCCAGCTACCTCCTCCTTTGCCTGAGCCTGAGAGGGTTTAAATAGGTCCTTGTAGCCTTTACATGCTCCACCCCCAATTGTTTGGTCCAGCAGCCTTTGGAGGTTTCCTCTACCTCCCTCCAGCTGGGAACACACCTCTTGTCTCCCTCCAGCCAATCAGCTCCCCAGCTGTGTCTTCACCCTTTGGCCGGGTTGGGCAGACTATTCTCTGACATTGACACGTGAAAGCCTTGGATACACTCCCTGGAAACTCCCAGTGTATATTTGTCTACTTAATATCAGTTCTATTCTTCTAAAGATATGATTGATAATTTATTCAATATACCTTCAGATATGTAAAAAAACAAGTTCCAAGGAATCAATGGACTTGCCTGGAATGAACTGTTTAGTTTGGGAACTGCTGCCAGAGTTAAGAAAAATGCAAGGCTTTCAACAACTGTTGTTTTAGCTTGCAAAAAGTGAGCATGGTAAAAAAGGAATCAGGTTTATGAAGAAGGAGGTATTTTAAGCTCCTGGCATCAGATTGGAAAGAACTTTTTTCTCTCTTTCACTCTTGAATATGATTAAAATATAAGCTACATGATCTAACAGCATCTAACAATGCAATCCTGACCAGAGTTACAATCTTTTAAGCCCACTGACTTCAATGTATATGTTAAATGTTATGTTAGTTAAAAAAAAGAATTAAGAGCTCCCAAAGGGTATTTTGAGAATCATACCAGGATCTGTCCTTCAGTTATATCTCTTATATGTGCTTCCATTTACTTTTCTATCTCTTCTAGGTCTTCCAAACCATGCTTGATGCCTTTCTCATGTCTGGAAGCATCTCTCCAAACTCTGGCACCCTGCCCGCCTCCCATCCCTGATTTCCAGTTTCCCATACTCACAGTATGATTTCCATATTGGAGGCTGATACTCTTCAGCATCTAGAACAATGAAAAAAGAAAAATCAATCAACCAGCAGCTCAGAGAATTCACTGACAAAAACCTCAAAACTTACTAGTAAAAATGTTATTGCCTTCCCAAGAGAATGATATGCCTGTTTACAATACATTGTTATACATGACAGGCATTTATTCATGTCACCAGGAGTGAGAATTTTGGAGTCATTTCCCCAAACTGGTAACATGACTATTTCTCACTAGCACCTTTATAGCTGTATTACAGTTTAAAATAACTAAACAGGACATTCAAATTGTACTGAATTTGATTTAATAGAATTACCAGCATCTGAAAGCATATGCTAAAGCAAGACTGGAAAACATGGAAACTATATTTGAATACAGAAAATAGTATTTCTGAGTCCATTTTGATTACAGAATAACAAGATGAATGCCTTAAACAAAACTAAATAATACCTATGAATCTAATGCAATATATGATTTTTTTCTCCATACGTGTATGATTTAGCCAATATAGCAGACTTCTATTAAAAATAAAATGTATGAAAAACACCATAAAGAGGAGCCAGTAACAAAGGACACAGTCTGCAGTTCAAAAAATATCATCCACTCCAGAGTAGTTTCACTGAGTTAAGTTTAAGAAATTGTCCCCAGTCCAGATAAAGTTATTTATTTGAAATATGTATATCCCAATTTTCCCCTTGTGGCAAAACATGCCTGCTCTGGCCTGCAAGCCCTATTCTGCCCTGCCCTCCTAGGTTTTTCTTAACACCTGGAAAGACCTTTCTTTCTCTCTTGGGTAACCCGCAACCACCACCTGACCTCTGTATGGAATTGCCCACTGGAAGGTCAAGACTCCCAGCTTCTCTTCCAAGTTCTGAGGCCTTGCCTTTGTGTCTCCTGCTGCCCAGCGTCTGGTCACCATGGAGACAGTTTACTGCCTTGTGTGCCCCTGGAGGAATAGCCACTTTCCAACTGCCTGCCTTCCCCCTGGAACTCCTTTTAAAAGTGCGCATCCTAGACGGTGGAGATCTATGTGGTACAGAGAACCACTACCAGTATCAAAAGTTATAAAGTATTTAATAAAAAGAAAATGTTTACAAGCATACTTTTACCACAGCACCAGATTGATCAAGGAATACAAAATAAATGGGTAAAACACCAATCCTCTGTCTCTTTCTCTATACATGCCCTATCAGATATTAAAATATAAGATAGGCTCTTTAGCTTAAGAAGTTACAGATCTCTACAGTTTTCATTACCTTAAAGCTTGCTCTAGCTGTTTAGGTGATCACATGGTCAATGGCTGCCTTCCTAGTGGAGAGGTCTGAGTGCGTTCATGGACTCAGCACCCAAGGAAAAGAAAGCTTCTTCCTGGCTCCCAGGAGTTCTATCTTCTCTATTTCTCCACCCACTGATCAGGTCATGCCAGGTCAAAGAGGTGTTTCTAGGGTTGTCAGGTCCCTACCTGCTGCCAGCGGAGGGATGGAGCCTCTTCCATACAGTACCATAGAGTTTTTAGGCCAAGAGCTAGAGCGTCCCCCTGACAATGTGTCATATGCGATCCTAGAATTTTGGGGGTGGGATTCCCCCCACCGGCCGAATCTGGGCCGGCAGACTGGGGGCTCCTAAAGCGGGTTAACCCCCACCACCCCCGGGGGAAAATGGCAAGCCTAGGCATTTCCTGGAATCTTTTTCCTGAAGCCTTTCTAGTGTTCTATTCCTCCCAGTCTCTGTTCCCTGCTTGGAGAAGGGGAAGATCTTGACCCACCCATTATCTCGTCTGCAAGATCTATTAGTATTTGTATGAAGGTGAGCTAAGGTACTTTTGGGAAGCAATCCCCCACCCTAGCCTGGTTTCTGCCCAGAGGGGAAAAAACGTTTAAAAAGCAATATGGAGGTTTTGCTCATTTCAGACTTCCCAGGAAAAAAAGGAATTTCTTCAGAACCCTGTACAGTACAGTGGCACACAAACACTAAGCCTATAATAAACATTACAAGGGTAGCACTGTAAGCCGCCTCAAGCAGGACTCTGAAGAGGCAGCACAGAAATATTCCAAATATGTAAATAAATAGGCAAAACCCGATAGCTACTGCAACAAACAGTGTCAACCAACCAAACAAGCTAGTGAGCAAACCCATGCTCTGCTCTTTTGAGTAAGTGTCCTATGCACCACTTTCTAAACAGGGTAAGTGCTTCCCTTCCCACATCCAACAAATTAGTTGCACATCAGGTTAGTTATCCTAATTTACTGCACTTTAATCCCACTGAAGTCAGCGAAACAAGTTACCTATAATTTATGAGAATCAGAGAACAGACACAAAGAAAACTAAACAAGGGCTCTACACTATCCAGCTTGTGAATTATTTTGCTGTGAGGGGTTATATTTAGAATTCTTAAAGTCAATCTTGGAAGCAGAGTCCACTGAATTCTAGGGAAATAACTCCCACATAAATGCTCCTAGGATTGCAGTTTTGCAGCATGATCCTATCTACAAGTTATGCCCAATGGACAGAAAAAGATCACTCCAATATTGTCTTCCACACAAAGTACCATGCTACACCAGCAGAAAAAACAATCTCCTGTCCTTGAGTTGGTGGGGGGCTACAACAGCACTGTATACCCCTTTGCTGGAGGGGGTCTTGCCAGTACAAGAACAGAGTTGAGGCTATAATTGGAGAGGACTAAAAGTTAGCTGGAATCTTATGCTCAATTAAAAGTTTCTTTATGTCTTATAACAGCATAGTATCATGCATTCTGAAGATACTGAGTGCATAACAGCAAGGGCAATGATAAATAACTAGTTCTGATTAGCAGAGAGGGAAGTAAAGCAATTTCCACCTTTATCAGTAGGCACTGCATGGTGGTATTGGGAGATTTGGTTAGGGATGCCAGACCCCCCCACAGTGGGAATGGGAGTCCCCTGCTGCCAGGCCACACACACCTCTCTGCCGCTGATCAGCTGGCTGGCGGGGGAGGAATTCCCCCCCCCAAAAAAAGAGGGAGGAACACCTGATTTCCGCAACATGCCTATGTGGCTTCAACGTGACCCAAAAGTGGTCATGGCCCCGCCCCCAGCGTGCCCAGCGGTGTCACGTCACTTCCGGGTGAGGCGCGCACACAAAGCGCGCGCACACTCCAGACACCAGACGGGAGTCCCCTGCTCCGGAGAAATTTACACTTGGCAACCCTAGAGCTAGCTCATAGTTTTTTTTAGCCTCTGGCTTAGCTCAGAAAGAATGGCTCTGTCTTAGCTCAGAAAGAATGGCTCCAGAGCAAACTAATTGATTCAGCAGCCAAACTGCTTGCTCACAACTTTAATGCCAGTAGCTCACAAAGTAGTATTTTTGCTCACAAGGCTCCACAGCTTAGAAGGAGCATTGGTTGGAAGTCATATGGGCACATCGCTAAAGCATGCAATGAGACTTTCTGCTCCCGGTAAGCCCACCTTCCATCCCCTGCTGGCTGCCTGGAGGAACCTGGCAGCCCTAGAGTTGGTTAATATAGCAGAGTTTTACCCATTCATAGAAAAGTGACACTGAGTGCAGTAAATGAATCTCTGAAGAAGTATATTGCAAAAAACTTACGTTTATTCAAGTAGATCCAGTTCACATTCAGGTTGCAGTTAAAAGAAAAGAAAGAAGCCTAATCTAAACTGTACTTTCCCTATAGGGTTGCCAGACCCCCAGTCTGGCCATTTTTGCATTTTTGCAAAAAACCCTCTATGGTAACCATGCAGTTTTAGGCAAAATGCTAGAGCATCAACACGTGACATCCTCAGTGTGATGACGTCACTTCCATGTGACATCATCACACCAACAACATCACGTGTAGCAATAATGCTCCCCCGTGCACTCCCAGACTGCTCCCTTCCACCCCCCGCCTCCAGGACAATTGGACCTGGCAACCCTATTTCCCTATCACAAATGGCCAGCTTGTCCAGCATCATATTGTGGGCGTCTGAAGGCATTGTATCTACAGGAGAGACATGTAGAGACATGTGTCTCCATGGAAGGCCATGTGCAAAGAGAGTGGGAGGACAAAGAAAGAGGAAAGGTCAGAGGGCAGCTCCCAGATTAAGACAAAGAGAGTTATCCCATTCAAGGAGATAACATCTTTACACACTTAAGAGTGATGTAGTGCCCCCCATGTTCAGGCATGCTGAGATGCTCACTTCAACAGGTGGCACTGTCACTAACATGCAACTGTGTAAATACTAGACAGCAGTACCCTGTGCATGCATGACCAATGAGCTACCACATGCCTGCACAATGCCAATTTCACTGTCATGCGTCCAATACAACATCTACCAGTGGTACTCTTCTCCTCAGCAGCAGTCCCCATTTACTACTGCTATACTGCCTGTCATGGCACCATATTCAAGTGTTGTGAAGAATATAATAATAAAACCAAGTAGATTGATGATGCAATCTGCATAAGATATGCAAGTTAATTAAAATAATTTTATGTTTGCTCACCTCCTGCATTATTTATGGAAATAAAATGCAAGCACATTTCTGGAGCTCACACATATACATGTACATTTTATATACCTGCATGTAAGATCTATTTCCTAGAAATTTTAATGATTAACTGCAGTGTACTATTTTTAAAATGAGACTTTGTACGAGGTAATAAACTGTACAAATACAGTTGTCACCCACTCCACAACCCTCTGATTACTTACTCCCAAGAAGCCTCATACCAGTCACTTAAACAGTTGGCTGCTAGAATTTATTCTGGTATCAGATCTCTTGTATTTAATGCATATTATAACGCTGTTTTTGCAGTACTGGGATATATCATTAATTGGCAAATTGGATTGGCTTTAAATAAATGCAAAGTTAACTGTATTTCATTAATGATTACAAATGACATATACAGCTATTTCTGGTGTACCAATAATTCATTCACAGATCGGTCTTGTTAGTTCAGAGTTCAGATTCAATATGGCTCTTTCAATAGAGACTACCATTTGTTATTATGGATTTTTCTTATTCAAATAAGTTTATTGGTGGTGGCAACTTAGTTCCATCTAACTTTCTAAGTTAAGAAAGAAAGCTAAACCTGACTTTTACCCCTACACACCAAGGCCATGACACTGGATGCTTATTAAATTACTTTATTAACATCATCTTTGATCACAGTAATTGTATAATCTTTGGTGCAATACATCTGCAAAGACAAATGCACAGAGACATTCTAGAGGTAAAGGTCTTGTTTTCCACTATAGTTTTACTGTACACTGTATACTTTCAAGAGTCATTTGCAATCTAATATTGGGAAACAAGCCAACTACAGTGTTATTACGAAGTTGAAGGAGGTGGCCTTGACAATCCCAATGACAGTTAAATGTCCGATGAAATCACAGAATCATAGAATCATAGAGTTGGAAAGACCTCCAGGGTCATCTAGTCCAACCCCCTGCACAATGCAGAAAATTCTCAAATACTTCCTCCTCCACACCTGCAGTGACTGCTGTTACACACCCAGAAGATGACAAAAAACCTCCAGGATCTCCGGCCAAACTGGCCTGGAGAAAAATCGCTTCCTGACCCCAAAGTGCCAATCAGCACTTCCCTGGGCGTGTAAGAAAGAGCCACAAGAATTAAGCACTGAAGCAACCCTTCCTGCCCTTCCTGCATTTCACATTTGTAATAAAATAAAACTAATTTTCGATGATGATGATGATGATGATGATGCAATTCTAGAAAATAAAGTTGAAATTTAACCCAAACAAAAACTATATCCACCACCACCAAATCTCCTGGAATTTCCCAACTTGGAGTTGGCAACCATAGGAAGAGATTCAGAGAGAAACAGGCAGGCTAACTGGAGTTCATTTTCTCACCACTAAGCAGGGTTTAATATAGGTTTACATTACTGGTTATAGGGGGGGGCTAACTCTAGGACACCCATGTACCTGCTTTTGCCTATCATGGGTAACTGGAGTTAGTGTTTAACCATTCTTCTTGGTGTAAATAGGGGGAGAGAAGAAAGGGGTGAAGGGTTTGTGTGGGCCTGGCACCTGGTTGAGTTTGTGCACATTTTCCCTTTATCACATTGCATGTGACGTCTGAATGCAACTTCTATATAAATGTGGTTTGTGTGAGTGACTGGTGGATGTGATACGTAAAAGGCGTGTGTGTATGAATAAAAGAGGTTTATTGTGTGATTCCCAGGCCATTGTTCGTAGTTTCAATATTGTTTAATATTTAACATCGGCCTGCAGCTCTCTGGCCCATATCCATCTCTGACTGTTTGGAGACACGTCTTTCTTTCACATTTAATGGAGTTTGGCACACCCAACAACTGTATGCAACATGTTTTAGTCAGTGAGAAAGGGAGACAGAAAATGCAAGGTCATGAATAAGGTATTTTAAAAGACTACCAATTTGCACAGATCTCCACTGGTTATTTCATATCAACTTCAAAATTGTTTACATTACTAAACAATGACAGTTGCCTTAAAAGGCAGCATTTTCCCAATCATTACATCATCTGAATTGCTTGCTTTATCCTCTGCACTAAACTACTTGCCAATTACTGATGTTTACTATCCTAATATTAGCAGAAACACCAAGACAATAGATTAAACATGGTGAGAGTTTATAATCCTTAGCTGGCTAGGCTCTTCCATGTAATCATACATATTATTATCTCAGAGTGACAGTGGAGGTGGGGGTGGGAATTGCAATTATGTTTGTTAGTTTAGTTTCATTTGACTGCTAATATTGAATGTTGCCCAAGAATTAGTCAATTATTTATTCAAGCTTTTCTGAACGTTAAACATCACCAGACCAGAAGAACACTTTTGAAATATCTTGAAGGGGGGAAAGTCAAGCCACATCTCATTGAAGTGACACCATGATGCCACTTCGGAGTTCATGCTGGAAGTGATGTCATTGGAGCAATGGTGCTATTCCTTGCCTTTTTCTCTAGCTGCCCTACCAAGAAGCAGTGGGGGTAGTAGGACATCTCCCACAGTAGTGGAAGACCCGGCAGCCTTAGCACTGCCCCCTCCCCACAGTGGGAAGGGACAGTGTCCTCAATGACCTTCAGCTACTCTGTGGATTTCCCTTTGAGTTAGATTAAAACAGGATTATTTTTAATATAGTTTAAAAGAGAACCCCCCAGGAACACTATGAGTCATACCTGGAAGGAGCACGATATCATGTAGACCTTCCCCTTTTATGCGGGGCCTTTTCCAGCTTTCTATGTGGGAACAATCCCTGTGTGGAAGCAGCCTAAAATGATGTCTTCTGACAATGGACTAATTGTTGAGCAGAAAAAATTGCCAGAAAATATTTTCACAATGACTGCCAAGCACCTAATTCAGGTAATGGCTGGTTTTTCATTATTTATAGCCATCATTATACTAAGCCTAAATGTACCTTGTTCCAGCAACTATTTTAATATATGATAACTGAGATATTACATTTTTTATTTTTAGTATTTTTTTTAAAAAAACCTTAATCTCACAAGAGCTGGGAATAAATAATGCAGTCATTGATGCATATTAGCTAACTCCATAGGTAATAATAATAATAATCTTTCAATTTATTGATCGCTCAATCCTTGCAGAGCTGCTGCCTCTGAGCGATTTACAGTTACTCATTTCACAAGGGACTAACAATGCTTTATAGGGGTAAGGGAGGACAACACATATAATCTTTACATAGCACACGTTTTGCAGCCGACGGGGATTTGTTCAGTTGCAACTCAGACGTGATCCGGACGACATTTTTCCCACTCGGCTTGGCTGGATGACGTCAACTCTTCCTCTCCAGGACTCTTCGGGTCGCAGCTCCATACTGCCACCGCCTGGCCGGAATGGCCCATTACAGGCTTCTTGATGCCGAAGAGATCTTCTAGGCTTTTTGATCTTGCGAGCCAAACCTTCCGTTTGCCGGCTAACACCTCCCCCACAGGAGGGGTTGGTGTGCCCACCCTCTCTAAGGAGTGGTACCCATTTTATTTACTCGCTGAAGCTTTCGAACCACTGGGTGGATGGCGAGCTGGGGACAAGGCTGGTAGATATCAGGAACTTGCAGACAACCACCTAATGGCCCCTGAGTTTATTATAAATTCCTGCTTGATATGCAATTATGATTTCACAAAACCTAAAAATGCTCCATGGGAAAAGAACTGCATTACTTAAGTAACATCAAAAACAGAACTCTTATTTGATTAAGACCAAAGTACAGAATGTGGTTTGGATCAAAAGTCTCACAAAATATTCCAGATTGAGCACAAATAGTTATACCTTCCCATGCAGATATCATACAAAATCAGTCCAACCATCACAGTAGAACTTTAGCTTTTCACATATAGTTTTAAACAGTTTAACAAGACATTGTCCAATTTTAATATAATACCATTTTAATTACTCTGCACAGTTAAAAACCAATTAAGTAGCTAGAAATTGAGGTCTCCAATTTTAAATGTCAAGCCACCAATAGCAGCCTATGATTTCTGAGAGTAATTCTTACATTCAAATGTACACAATGCCACTCAAAAACTGATGTGACTGAGATACCAAAATTATGTTTATTTCTAATATATAGTATATGACAGATTAAAATGATATTTTCAGTTATTTCATTTAGTAGCACAGTTGCAGAATAACTTCTTTTCCTGTCACATTCTGATAAGCGGACATGAACATAAACATCAGCACATACGCCTGCTTTGTACTGAACCAGAACATCAAGGTCAGTCTTGTCAGACCAGTAGTGGCTCTACAGGTCTCAGGCAGAAGTCTTCCACATAGCAGACTACCTGATAACCTTTTAGACTGGAGATGCTAGGGACTGAACCTGGTAAACTTCTACATGCAAAGCAGATGCTCTACCACTGAGCCATGGCTTTTCCCCTAGTGACCATGTATTTGGCATGACAGAGAGAAGCTAAGATATATTCTGAAGATTTATTAACCTTAAGCAAAATCCAGATCAGTGCCTTTTCTCAATCATCTGTGCCTGGCAAGTGTTGTTATATGCTTATTTTGGGAGGGGGGGCTTATCGTCTCCCATTAGACAAGTATAAATGAGATTATTATGTTTCTGTAACTAACTGGGGAAAGCAATACACTGCATTTAAAAGCCATGGTAGTTTTTTTTCTTTAGAAGCACCTGCACATATATTTTTTCTAGAAGTATACATTTAAACAGTTTTAGTTCTTAGACATTTGAAAATACGATGACATTTGGTGAAAAATAACTAGGTTTTGCTTAAATACCTTGCTTTAATCAGAGCATCAAATCAGAATGTCTTCATAGATGAGAGAGTTACAAAACAATATTCTAAAGTTATTAACTAGAAATCGTTTCACATGTTCAGAGAGGTAAGATCTACATCAGGGCTTGCTAACCTTTTCTTTAATGAGAGCTACTTCTGAGTAATGAAAAATATTCAGAGCTACTTCCCTTTCCCTCCATCATGTTGCCAACTTTTGTTCTGTCCTAGAAACAGAGCATGGATTAGGAAAAGCGCCAGAAATGAAGCAATCATATAAGCAGCCCAAATTATATGTTATGCCTGACGTGTACAAGCATCCCACAGTGGAGCAAATAGCCCCCCCCTCCCACAACCATTTCTGCTTTGGAAAATGTTGCAGAAGGGAAGACTAAAGCCTCTTCTCCTCCAGTGCTGGTTTCCCAAGCCAAATTGGGTCCCATCACATTTGGAAATATTAATTAATTTATTAAATTTAACATTGCCACCACTAACCATAAAAAGAATAGAGTCAGGTTGAGGGAATCCTGAAAAAAAAGGTGGGAGCATATTTGGCATTTTTGCTTGTTGCAGGGTTTGGTCTATGGTACAGTTCCCATTCTTCAGAAAATTCCCCCCAACCCCGATGCCATGTGCGACGCACTGACATGACCTGGAAGTGTCATCAGTGCGTTGATGGGCGACCCTCTGCTTTTTGGGCAAAACTCTATGGTTTGAAACAATTTTACCACAGAGTTTGCCCAAAAAGCAGAGTGTCGCCCCCAGGTGACATCAGCACATTGCACAACATCCCCACCCACTCAAGAATGACCCCCCAAATCCCCCCACCAGCATGATGAGGGGACCTGGCAACCCTAGTCTATAGAGCTGTGTCTCTGTTAAGTTGTCCTTTAGGTTATGAGGCTGTCTGTAACCAATGAAATTACTACCAAGGCCTGTGATTGAGAAATATCTTTATCAGGCTGTAGATGATAAGGATGCATTTTATCTCCCTAGCTCTTCAATCTAGATTCAGAACATATCATGAGGAAAACTGGATTAGATTTAGATGAAGGTGGAGTGACAATTGGTGGAAGGAACATTAACAATTTGATTTATGCAGATGATACCACATTACTAGCAGAAAATTAGTGGACGCTGTCCTATGTTCCCTCTAAGATGTAGAGTCTTGTGAGCAAAAATCCTACTTGGTGAGCTGCTGGCATTAAAGTTGTGAGCCAGCGATTTGGCTCCTGCATAAATTAGTTTGCTGTGGAGCCCTCCTTCCTGAGCTAAGACAAAAATGTGTGAGCCAGAGGCTAAAAAACTGTGAGCTGGCTCACACTAACTCAGCTTAGAGGGAACACTGGTGGATGCTTGAAATTGCTACTCATGAAGGTTAAAGCAGAAAGTACCAAAGCAAGATTACAGCTGAACATCAAGAAGACAAAAGTAATGACTACTGGAAAATGACACAAGTTTAAGTTGGACAATAAGGAAAGGAAATTGTTCAAGATCTTATATTTCTTGGGTCCATCATTAACCAAAAGGGAGACTGCAACCAAGATCAAATTCATTCATGCCATAATATTCCCTATTACTGTGTACAGGTGTGAAAGTTGGACAATGAAGAAACTTGACAAGAAAAAGTTGATTCATTTGAAATGTGATGTTGGAAGAGTTTTATGGATACTGTGGACAGTCCAAAAGACAAAAAAGTGGGTTCTAGATCAAATCAAGTCTGAATTCTTCATGGAAGCTAAAATGACTTAATGGAGGCTATCATCCTTTGATCACATAATGAGAAGACAAGAGTCACTGGCAAAGACAATAATGGTAGGAAAAGTTGAAGGCAGCAGGAAAAGAAGAAGACCCAATATGAGATGGAGCAACTCAATCAAGGAAGCCAGAGCCCTCAATTTGCAAGACCTGAGCAAGGCTATTAATGATAGGACATTCTGAAAGACATTACTTCACACAGTCTCCATAAGTCAGAAGCGACTTGATGGCACTTAACACACATGCACAGGTGACAACCAATGGGGCTTGGATTTATTTTATTTATTTAAAATATTTATATCCTCCTCAAGCTATTTTCGGGAACCAGAGTAGTCCCAAAAGGCCTCTTTATGTCAGACTTGGGCATTTGACCAGCTGTACCTGTTGTATTTCTACCCAATGTACTTAAGCTTCCTGCACCCCACTTGTGTACTTGCTTCCTGCACCCCACCATTTGTTTAGCTTGCTGCTCCCTGAGCCCTTATCACTTGCCCTCACCTGCCATTGCATTCCTGAGGGGGGGGGGGTGAGTGCCTGTAATAATTTAGGGAGGCTAGCTTCTTCCAAGAGGCCTCAAAGACATCTTTCACATGGGAAGTGTCCTTGAAATAGAGTCTGTGTCTGGCTAGTAAAGGTAAAGGTTCCCTTGCTCGAAAGCCAGTCGAATCTGACTCTAGGGTTGCGGTGCTCATCTCCATTTCAAAGCCGAGGAGCCAGCGCTGTCCGAAGACGTTTCCGTGGTCATGTGGCTGGCATGACTAAACACCAAGGTGCACGGAACACTGCTACCTTCCCACCGAAGTGGTACCTATTTATCTACTTGCAATTTCTTGCTTTCAAACTGCGAGGTTGGCAGGAGCTGGAACTAGAGACGGGAGCTCACTCCGTCATGCAGCACCCGGGTCTCGAACTGCTGAACTACTGACCTTCCACAGCCTGCAGTTCAGCGTCTTAACCACTTGAGCCACCACAGCTCCTAAGCGTGTCTGGCTAGTAGTTGACCGTATATCTTTCATGGTCTTTGTAGTAATGCTGACGTGTGTGAATGGAATTTTGGGGTTGTACCTATGCGTGGCTTTCCCGCCTTTGCACCTCAGTCCTGACAAAGCGTCTGAACCCATAGCATCTCATATCTCTAAATAAAACATTCACTGAAGAAAGTGCGTGTGGAGAGTGATTTGACTGGGAACCTGACACTTTATTTTGCTGCAACACACTAACATAGCTAGCTCTCTGGAATTATTTTGGCCATTATTACAAATTTCCATTAATATGAACTTTCATTAACTTCTACCAATGTTCAGTTCTGCTGGCGTCATTGTCAGCTTGTGGAACTTCCCTGCTTTATCTTCCTGGTATGATAGGGAACTGCAAGGTATTCAGGCTGAACAGTAACTAAGCTTGCATTCCTGTTTGTTCTCACATTTGTTGAAGCAAAAACAAATCTGTATAGGTTTTGAGTCTGAAAGGTAATGTATGAGCAAATCCATGACAATAAAAAAATGAAATACTAGCTTTTTAGGATTTTTTTCATATTTGGTGGGAAAGTCAGAATGTTAAAGAAAAAGAATACTCTGCTAAATGGTCTGTTGCCATGGTTTATGAATCTGTGGTCATGAAATATGATAGCAACATCTTTGCACCAGTTTGTCTTTTACCATAATCAAAAAACTTGATTGTGGAGTTGTACAAAAACAGATCAAATTGGTCTGAAAACCCTCAAGGCAAATTAGTTGGCAAATTACAAACCAAGTTGGCAGTAACATTTACTTTCTCCAGTGAGTTGCTTTTTACAGAATTGCAAACGCAGTGATATTTAGTTTACCCCCAAGCCTAGAACATTTTCTTAAAGACAGACAATTCCAGAATTAGCTAATTAACTATTTAGGAGTGCTCTTGCAGAATAGTTAATATATTATTTTATATATTCGCCTTCTATGTTAATTTAAAACCACTGAAAACACACGAGCTGAAAAAATGCGACAACCATTCCACAATTCCGTAAGCAATGGAATTGTATCTATTTACGTATTTATGTATCTGAAAAACTTTAGTTCCCACTTCTCAAAAATATTTTAAGAAAATGATTTCATAGCATTATGGGGCCCGCTTCTAGACCATAACAGCAAACTTCCAAAGCATGATGTGTGGTTCAACCTTCATATTTATGCATTTAACACAATACCTCCTATTAATCACCAGTGAACAGCTGAGATTTGGAAGTGTCTTCTACGCTGGGTCAACTTGGAATTTGCACAGATGTTTTCTTGACATGGTTGAGTAACTTGAGGTTTGTGACATTTAAATTGCCAGGGTCTCTCTAATCCCGTAATATTAGAAGTTGGTGAGCAGTTGTACAAACTTATCTAGATGTCTTTTAGTTTCTTGTCCACATGTGAATTTAAGTTACTTTTAATAAGGATAAATGGATGGTGATTTGGTACAATCTAATAAAAAGAGTGTTTACCCTTGGAAAATACACTTTTAATAACAAAAAGATACTAGTCTAGCCCAGTCTCATCAGATCTTGGAAGCTAAGCAGGGCCGACCCTGGCAAGTGTTTGGATGGAAGACCTCCAATGAATACCAGGGCTGGGAGGCAGAGGCAAGCTATCAAGCCACTTTTCTGAATGGCCTCTGTGCCCCAGTAGAAGTTGCCACAGGTTACCATGACTTCCAGGCACAGGAACACACACACACAAACATGCAAAAATACCAAAAAAAGATACTGCATTCATTTTTGTAACGTATAATCAAATAAAAACATAAGCAAAACAAAAACATGACTATACTGTTAAATCAGATGATCACCTCAGTGATGATTTTGCTACTGTAAAAGTTGAACAATGCCAAATGAACTGTAAATTTGGCTATTTCTTGTAAGTGACATGGAATCAATTAAATTCTCAACAAAAAAAGTTGTGTGCAATGCATGACTTTTTAAATGTGGTTCTTCAGTAATTGTTCTTCTCATAATACTTCCAAGAATACTTTTCATGTTCATAATCCAAGAATATTTAAACTTTAAATAACTTTTATTTAAATTTATATTTTCTTCTCAATAGGTTTTATTTAACCCTGGCATATTATCTCATAGACTGCCTGATAGTATAGCACCTTTCTCTCCAAAAGACAAATCAGATGTTTTATAATTATTAAAATACTCTGCAGCACAGAGCAAAGGTATTGCCCTATCTTTATGTCAAGCTGGTGGTGGATTTTGTTAGATACTACAGCACTGCATTATGGGGGGAAATCTACCACATGCTTGAGAAACCTTCACCTAAATTTACCCAAGTCAGATACAACAGCATCATCATACACTATCATTCATTTCCCCCATCTTACCATCAATATGGTAACTGGAATCCTCCCCTTTGAACAATGCGGGGGAAAGTTCCCCCATTCTTAATCTTTAATAAAATCAATAGCTCTAATTGGAAAAGCCACTTCAATAAATACATCCCATATTGTTGAAAGCTGCTTTGGCAACAGGAATTGCCAGGGCAGAAGTAATTCTGAGACAGAATAGAGTCCAGCAAAGTGTGCTGAATTTATTGTGCATAAAATAGACTCATATATTTTACAGTGCAATCCTGAACAGATTGCACCTTTGAGTTGCATCCTTCAAAGCCCAGTGACTTCAATAGACCTAGAAGGGTACAACTCTGCTTAGGACTGTATTGTTAGTTAGCTGTCCTGATTCTTCCATAGTTCCACTTGTCTATAGCATGTGCTACTTTCCCGGCCCATGCATGCTAATTTTCAGCAACACCATATCCTAGATGCGCAACTGCCAAAGACATTTGCTGAACTCAGCAATTATTGCTTGGAGGGAAGACAGAACAAAACTAGAGCAAAGGGGGGGAGGGCTTCCAGACCCCAATCATGGAACAAAACTTCAGTGGGAAACAAGCCTAACAACATTTGTCAGCAAAAATTGCCAACTTCCAGGTGGGGCCTAGAGATCTCCTGGAATTACAAATTATCGCCACACTTAGGGTTGCCAAGTTGATCTTCGCTGGGAGCGGGGGGCTCCCGGCCGGTGTCTGGTGCGCGCGCCGCACACACATCACCTGGAAGTGACGGGAGGATTTCGGGCATGCTGGGGGTGGGGCCATGGCCATACAAGGGAAAACCATAGAGTTTTCCCTTGTATGGCCGTGGCCCCACCCCCAGCGTGCCCAGCGTCCTCCCGTCACTTCCGGGTGACATGCACATCGGGGAGGAGTTCCCCTCGGGGCCCGATCCGGCGGCGCCTGGGAACGGGCCTCTGGGGCGGGGGTTTCCCCACCCCCTGGGGGGACTTGGGATCCCTATCCACACCACAAAGATCAGTTCCCCTGGAGAAAACAGCTGCTTTTGAGAGTGGACTCTATGGTGTTATACCCTCCACTGAGGTCCCTCTCATCCCCCAGCCCCACCCTCCTCGCCAGGAATTTCCCAACCTGAAGCTGACAACCCTATGTCTACTCATTCCAACAGCTAGGGCTGCCAGCTCTGGGTTGGGAAATACCTGGAAATCTTGTGGAAATGTGTGGAGCCATGAAGTCCACTCTCCAAAGCAGCTGTTTTCTTCAGGGGAACTTATTGCTGTTGTCTAGAGATCAGTTGTAATAATGGGAGATCACCAGGCCCCACCTGGAGGTTGGTAACCCACAAGTAGCTATTCATTATGAACTTATAGTTGGGAGTATATTGAAAACAAATTACAACTGAGGATCTTTTTAATAAGTTTCTCTGATAACCTTTTAAAGAGAGATAAAATGTTGAAAAATGATTGTGCTGTAGACTTTACATTCTAACATGCTCTGTTCATTATTTTAAAAGGTTAGTGTCCACAATTCCATTAATGCCATAAAATTAGTTCAAGAAAAGATATGCCTCTTCGTTCACCAACCAGAAAAGAACGGATTAACGTGAGTGTGAGTTTTGCTACACAAGTTACAGAATGCATTTCCATATTTGCCCCCCCCCGCCGCATTAAATATATTTTGAGGGGGATCCAAAAACATTTTATGCTTTAACAATATTTAATACTTTTCTGGGTAATGTGAAGAAATAAATGTGTTTCCTACTTATAACCAATATTTCAACTAAACATATCTTGATTACATATCTTCTGTGAAATGATACTAAATGCTACTTCCTCTTTTTCTAAATATCAAAATATAGTAAATTTGACCTTTTGAAAAGGAAAGGTCACATGGACATAAAAATAGTTTGTGACACAATCACTGTTATCCAGGTTTATTCCAGTTTAATGAAAACTGTCAACATTACAGTGGAGTGAATCTAGAAAGATGCAAGAGTGAATCAAGTATCTCAATTTATCCATTTTCCACTAATGTGGATGAGTAAAATGAATGTGGTGCAGATAGCAATCAGAAGGATTATGATAAGGAGATTTTTCTCAAGGGCAGTTGAAGATATTCCTACAGAAGTGGCTGACTGAAGTACATATAAAAAGATTATATCTCTTCCAGACATTGTTATTCCCTGGAGTAATAGAGAAGGAAAACATTTTGTTCCAGTTTTATTGTCCTTTCTTAAATCCTGTACTCATTTAGAAACTTGAGTTTCTGTGACAGGCACTGTGAGAACTCTAATATATCAGATGGAATACAGCTATTTATCAAGGAACTTTCTATGTAGGTCACCTCAGACAGATGGCATAAGGTACCAGAAGACCTTACTTTTTGCACCAGTGTGGTGACTCAATAGGGCAGGGAACTGCCGGCTTGCTTTCCACCACTCTTCAGTACACTACTGTGGATGTCCACAGCTACCAATTCAACAGAGGCCTGGTAACTTAGGGGCCAGTAGAGTTCCATCCATCTGCTTCTGAAAAGCTTCTTCCCTGAGCGTTTAGTCTGTTCAGACATGCACACACATGCACACACAGAGCTGCCTCACGGCAAACTTTTTAAAGAATTGGGTCCAGGTTCCCCAGACCCAACTGAGGTTTCCCATAGCAGCTGTGGAGAATGGCTGTTAAGGAGAGTCTTTTTGGACTTGGATTGATGCCATAGGCTGAGGAAGGGTCCCTGCTGTTTTCCTGTGCCATAACACTGCTGGGGAGGAGTTATTTCCCCATATTTACTGCTCCTCATAGATTATTCTGTATATTTGGAGTAGCAAAAATGGGAAAATAATTAACTCACCCATGGCTGTTTGGTGTGGGAAAACAGCTGGGGGAAGAGACAGAAGTCCTTCCCCGCACCCAGAACCTGGACCCAGCTCTTTAAAAACGTGCATGTCTGGTTTGGCCCTCAGGCTGCTCATGTCCATTTATCTACCAGCCTCCTTTCCTATTCATCTGATCAATTCCGTTCCTGCTTGCCTCAAGACCAGCATCACTAACACATGGAAGGATGGTTTAAGTCTGATGCATGTACATATTTTTAGTGAGATCCAGGCCTTGGTTACCAGGCAGGTGTCGTAATGGTCCACTTCACATGAAAGGACTGTCATGTGCAGCTGTCTGGAATGGCCTCCGCACAGCAGCTGGCCCAAGGAATCAGCCATTCCTGGGTGGTGGCTCACCATGCCCATTACGCATTGCAAAATAGTTTTTCTGCCTGTTCATGCAAACCACCACAGGACTGCATTGCACAAGTCGGGCAACAAAATGTATGCCACTCACCAACTAAATGGTTGACACACAAAACAGCTGACTGCATGGACCATCTCCTGAGAGGATGCAGTTTCTAGAGGTCTCCATGATAGCCATCGCATGTTGGAGTCGGCCTGAGATTAACAGCCCAGGTTTTTGTCTGACCCAGGCATTGAATTCAAGTATGTTATTCAATGCTTAAACTATATTTCTACACACTTAATCTATAGTGACTGATGTGGTGGGTCACAGGGAGAATTCCAGATCCCATAACTAAGCACCACTAAATGGAGAGGTGGCTCCCTTACCAGATGACATCAGGAGGCAGCGATGGAGATTCCACAATGGTGGCTGAAGCACTGTGCCACTGTACTGATGACAGGACATAAGAACATAAGAACATAAGAGACGCCAATGTTGGATCAGGCCAAAGGCCCATCCAGTCCAACACTCTGTGTCACACAGTGGCCAGAAATACCAGTGCCATCAGGAGGTCCAGCAGTGGGGCCAGGACATTAGAAGCCCTCCCACTGTTGACCCCCCCCCCCAAGCACCAAGAAGACAGAGCATCCCTTGTCCCAGAGCCCCTATCTATACCTTGTGGCTAATAGCCACTGATGGACCTCTGCTCCATATGCTTATCTAATTCCCTTTTGAAGCCGTCCATGCTTGTAGCACCCACCACTTCCTGTGGCAGTGAATTCCATGTGTTAATCACTCTTTGGGTGAAGAAGTACTTCCTTTTATCCGTTCTAACCCGACCGCTCTGCAGTTTCATGGAGTGCCCACGAGTTCTTGTATTGTGAGAAAGGGAGAAAAGTACCTCTTTCTTTACCTGCTCTTTCCCATGCATAATCTTATAAACCTCGATCATGTCACCCCTCAGTCGTCTTTTCTCCAAGCTAAAGAG
>NW_015161972.1:82101-95917 GCF_001447785.1 Gekko japonicus | reverse complement strand
ATTAGAAGACCTCCCACTGTTGACCCCCCCCCCAAGGACCAAGAAGACAGAGCATCACTTGCCCCAGAGCCCCTAGCTATACCTTGTGGCTAATAGCCACTGATGGACCTCTGCTCCATATGCTTATCTAATTCCCTTTTGAAGCCGTCCATGCTTGTAGCACCCACCACTTCCTGTGGCAGTGAATTCCATGTGTTAATCACTCTTTGGGTGAAGAAGTACTTCCTTTTATCCGTTCTAACCTGACCGCTCTGCAGTTTCATGGAGTGCCCACGAGTTCTTGTATTGTGAGAAAGGGAGAAAAGTACCTCTTTCTTTACCTGCTCTTTCCCATGCATAATCTTATAAACCTCGATCATGTCACCCCTCAGTCGTCTTTTCTCCAAGCTAAAGAGCCCTAAGCGCTTTAACCTTTCCTCATAGGGAAAGTGTTCTAACCCTTTTATCATTCGAGTTGCCCTTTTCTGCACTTTTTCCAAAGCCAGTGTGTGACCCAGTGTGTGACTGTAAGTGATGAGTTCTCTTGTAAGCATTAGGTTCTACTATCTATTCATACCATACTATCTACCATACCCATTCACCAGCACTTGTACAGGGGTCCTTCATGCATATCTGTTTCTACCTCCTGATGCTCTCCAGCACTTGCACCACACTCCCCTTCCACTTTCAGGAGTGCTCACACAGGTGGTTTACAAGAGAAGATTATTAACCAACCAAAAGATTATAAGACAACAAGCCTTATCAATAGGGTTGCCAAACCCCCCAGTTTGCCAGGGGTCCCCCGTTTTGGGGAGGGTTCAACCCACCCCCAATACCCACAGCCACCCCTTTCCCTTCTCTCTTAAGAGAGAGGGGTGGCTGCCTTTAAGTGCATGGACGTTTCCTCTCAAGCCTGATCTCCGCTTGAGATAAGGCTTGCAGGGAAATGTCAGCTCCGTGCACTTAAAAGGGAAATGCCGGCTCTTTGCTCTTAAAGGGGAAACAGCGGCTCTGTCCACTTAAAAGGGAAACGCCGGCTCCTTTATGTGCAGGGAACTGGCCTTTCTGGAGATTGAGCGCGCGGGCGGGGTGGCGGACGTCCCCAACGTGACGTCATCACGTCAGGGATACCCCCCCTCCAGAAATGCTCCCAAAGTCCCCCACTGGGGACGGAAGATGGGACTTGGCAACCTTACTTATCAACAATAATAGAAAAGGAAAGCCTCCCCAAAAAAATAACTAGCAGCTACGACACTGAGCAGATCTCTTGATTTCCTTTCTCTTAATTTCCTAAAAGCCATATCGGTGGGTGCATTCTTCTATTTCTTTACATGGTCAAACAAACATTGTCACATGGACAATGAAATGCAAATTTTAAGTTTTGTTTTATTTCCAGTTACTAAACTGATAACAATATTACATATTAATAATCTACAATCAATGAAACATAAAAATACCAAAAATCAATATGTCAGTCAAACCTTTCAGCATTTCATTAACTACCTCATTTCATATCTAACTGTAGCATAGCAGCCATTTTTTAAGGTTGAAATGACAGCAGAAAAACTAGCCAACATTACTGAGGTCAACTAAGATGGGTAGCCGTGTTAGTCTATCTGTAGCTGTAGATTAGAGCAAGAGTCCAGTAGCACCTTAAAGACTAACAAAATTTATGGCATCTGAAGAAGTGAGCAGTGACTCACAAAATCTCATACCCTGCCAGAAATTTTATTACTCGTTAAGGTGCTACTGGACTCTTGCTCTTTTCTATTACTGAAGTCTTTAGCCAGCCTTAACTATTATCTTACTATGTATGCCTTACTTCATACTTACTTACACCAATTTGGTTGTAGTGATTAGGAGCACAGACTCTAATCTGAAGAACCGGGTTTGATTCTCCACTCCTCCACTTGCAGCTGCTAGTGTGACCTTGGGTCAGTCACAAGTTCTTTCAGAGCTGTTCTCTCATGAGCAGTACTCGAAAGAGCTCTCTCAGCCCTACCTACCTCATAGGGTGTCTGTTGTGGGGAGAGGAAAGGAAAGGAGATTCTAAGCCACTCTGAGACTCCTTCGGGTAGTGAAGGGCAGGGTATAAATCCAATCTCTTCCTCTTCTTCTTCTTCTTCTTCTACTTTTTAAAGGCATAGGCCTGATTGTTGTATCAAGAGTCTCTGGAAGCACCATGCATTTTGTCTTGAATTCAAATGCCTGCTTCTGCTTGCTTGCTTGCTTCCAAGTTCCTGTCTCTAAGGGCTTTTTCTCTTCTCCTAGGTTTATAAGATCCTAAATATCATGCTAGAATAGGAAACTGCTCCTTTTATCCTGCTATTTAGTTCACATTCTAAATGGTGTGGCTGCTGCTTCCCTGTGGCTCTCTCTCATGTTCACACAGAGAAATGTAAGAACAGAAACCGTACAGGAAAGGTAAGATTGCACTTGAGCAGAAGTCATGATGGGGAGTTCATTGCTTCTTGTTCAGCACTGAAGGCTCAATACTGTTCAATACTATCACATTTAAGAGACATTTAGTTGGCAGTGACCTAAAGAATTCAGTTGAACCTCCTTTCAGGTAGCTTTCTTAAGACGGTGTACTTTCCTGCATCTTCTTCTTGCCATTGATTGTTCAGTGTAATACCTTGTCAAAGACTTTGCCCTCTCTAGACCAGGACATTTTTTTCAAAGTATGTGCAAAATCACTACAGCCTTACCATTCATGCTGAATGCCATTCATGTTACTCCTTACTAATAGCCAGCATCGTATTTTTCAGCATCACCACATTATTATATAGCCTTCCTCCACCTGCGTGATGGAAAGAGCAACGTATTGTACTGCTTTAGTAGGTTATACTAGGAAGAAACTTATGGACGCTGCATGTTAAGGCATAAAACAGATGAAACATCCCTTTCCTTCTCCAACACAGCAGAAGTTGCTAATTAGCAGGCACTATTTTAATATTAAATTCATTCTGGGAAATAAGTGCGGAAGAATAAAAATACCCCCTCCTGACCAAAAAGCATTGTGTTGCTAAAAAAGAATTATATTGGTTAGATGATCTTATCCAAATATAATTTCCATAAACCTGACTGACACATAAACTGGGGGGAGGGAAGTGTGCCCAGTATAATACAGCTGCAATGTGCAACACAGAAACCAGTATGAACTGGAAACAGATTGCCTCAAGCACGCACAGAACCAGAAAAGGGAGGATGAAAGATGGTGAGAACCATCTGAAGTGGTTTCAGAACCACAGAGGCAGGTCTGAGCTAGAACAGACACGTAAAGTTTGGGGTTGTCACCCTTTACAGTCACTCTTAAAACACTGATGTTGCATCGAAACCTTGTATGCTTCTCCATGTATTTCACAAGAAGCTTCCCTAATAAAAGAAAATCCTCATGTGCAAAGTAAATTAAAAAGACTTGGCCTGTGTATTATAAAGAAACCTAATTACTACTCTGTAGCATGTGCTGCATACATTTGTTCACTCCTTCTCAAGTCTGCTCTTCTGATCTTGCAATTAGTACAGTGATATGATACTTCCATAATGCTGACATTAAAGAGCAAATAATAGACTCCAATGTAAATGCTGGTTTTACAGGGAACTCACAGGAGGTCTGGAGTCAGTCCTTTATAAGCAATGTTCTCATCCTTTCATAACAATTAAGGCTAGAAATTAAAGCATTGAAGTCAAGACATCCATGCAAGAACAGAGGAGATTTATAGATTCTGACCCAGTTTTGTGATGCCGGTGAAAAAAGAGCAGCAACTTTTATCTGCTTTCCCGGTTATGTGTACTAACACAACAAATGCTATTAACTAAATGACTGCACATCAGATGAACCTGCCTCCCAGTCAATTAGGAACCAACATACCAATGCTAGGAAGAAGCAGACAGTCATTTTGGCCTATGCAGAATAAAATTAAATAGCTGTATTATGCAGGTTGTTGGTAAGATTTAGGGGACATAGAAGTATCTTATTTTAAGAGATGCATATAGAAAAAATCATTAAATCCTCAGCGTCCTTCTCGTATAGATACATGATCTGAAAGCATAAACAAAATCACCACTAGGATTAGTGATACAGAAATATGAGCACCATAGATTCCCTGTCAATCAGACAAGCACACAATTTCCAGGTGCACACAGCCCCAGTTTAGATCAGGTCTATGGAGTGCAACTGCACAGCGTTATCTCAATATCACAGTATTGTAATATGCGGACCAGGTTCCCTGAGTTCCCTGCTTTCATTAAAAAAAATTCTCTATCTCCTTCCATTATGGAGACATGCCTTTTTCTTTATATCTATGCACCAGAAGGAGCTGGATACATTTTTAAAATGAAAATTAGGAATTCAAAGAACCTGGTACATATGTTGCTATACTGCTATATCAAGATAATCCTATTCAGGTCCTAACCTGGATAGCCTAGGCAAGCCCAATCTCGTCAGATCTCGGAAGCTAAGCAGGGCAGACCGCCAAAGAATACCAGGGCTGGGAGGCAGAGGCAGACTATCAAGCCACCTCTTTGAACATCCTCTATGCCCCAGTAGGAGTCACCAGAGGTCATTATGACTTCCAGGCATGGGCACACACACGCGCATGCACACATAAAAATGCCAAAAAATTTTTTTAAAACCCACTATTCAATTACCTATTTTTAAAAAAGCCTCCATTAGCAGGGGAGGAAACTGCTGCTGCAATGCTGCCTGCCCTTCTCCACCTGTGGGGTGGTCTCTGTTGCCAGTGATGCCAACAGCAGGGAGAAACCTCCAGCATGGAAAACTCCAGCAGAGTAAACCCTCCCTTCTTCCCTCTTCCTGTTGCCTTGGACTGGGGAGGATGACAAAAGTAATGGTCCCAAATTTTTAGGACCCCAAAAATGTACCCAGAAAAAGAATCCTGAACAAGTAACATAAAAATCCTTTCAAAAATCAGGATATCAAACAGTACCCTTACCCAAATCCAGGTTAGAAATTATTACAAAAATGTTTGAAGTGTACGCCCCTAGTGAACTCATTTTAGGATGGCCCTCCATCCCTTTAGCCTATTAACTGTCTGCATATGTTTTTGTAGGACTTGGGCCATATCCAACTCTGGAGCAGGAACTATATTTCCCTTTGTGTGTTTCCAGTGCCTAGTACAAGAGATTTCTGTTGCCAATCAGGAACCTCAAGGGGGAAGGAGAAATACTGTGTATGACTCAGAAAAGCTCCTAGGGAGGAAAATAAGACCTAAACAGTGACTCCTCAGAGGGCAATAGGGCCTATACAAATATCCAAAACACTTTGAAAATGTGTTCAACCATTACCACTTTGTTTGATAAAACAGGATGAAAAACTAAATCTTTGTGGTGTAAGGGAACTTCAAGTGATGTGGGAGTGAACTTCTGTCGTTTCCTGCTGTCCTGCTGATCCTTAACTGAAAACTGCTAATGTAGGAAAGAACAAAAGCACATACAGTTAAGTGTGCACAACTGTTTAGAATTTCAAGGAGACATCTGATAAAAGCCAAACTATTGTATTCAGTTAATTGTACTAGCTAAACAAAATGCCCTCAGCTTTATTAAATATTTATTATTTTAGTGATGGAATCTAGTTCCTTTACAACTTAAGTCTACATTTGCTTATACATTTATGATAATTTGAGAGCACTGATTTGGAAATACTCTCTTTTCTGGGAATTGAAAACTTGCTGTATATCTAATTAAATTATCATAAGCATGTCTATGGAAAGGAAACCTCTGAGGTTTGGAAATAACTGCATACAAAATTTGCATTTAAAAATTATTATCTGCTAAGAAACAGTAAATACACTCATACCACAGCTCATATTTCTTTCTTCAAGTTAGAGATAGTTCACTTACTATGCATGAAGGATATAAAAGTAAATAGGAAATAGCAGCATTTGGTAAAGTTTATTATCTTTATCGTTTAGCACAGAACAAATACTAAATTACTGCATCCATCCTTTAAAGACTGAACAGATATTAGCTGTCATTCTGTCATTAGCTGTCATCGCCTGGTGAATAACACTTTCCAAATACACTATAAAGTTGCTGTTGATTATTTCCCTAGCCTCTTGGAACTAAACTTCAATCAAACTATCATGTGAAACTCTACTTGAAAGTGAAAACGGTAAATTTTAAGAGGGGAAAGTTGCATCTTACAAGATCTAGACCACCCAAGATTCTTGGGCAAAGAAATGTTTTAGGGACATGAATTTTGAAATTTACTAATCAAATTCCAACCTAAACCTTTCCTGATGTATAAATATAGTAAATACTACAAATATCCAAATCTGTGATAGTAAGAAATCATCTGCTATGACAGATATTCTGGTAAATCACTGTCTGAGGTCAGTTTCCAAGCAGTAGAAGCAGCAGTGGAGGAATGATGACTCAACAGATATATTCCTAACAGGGATATTGTCCAACAAGAATAGTTCAGATGATCTCAGTTCACATTTCTTTGCAGTTTTTCCACTTTCTACAAATCATTGAACTGTCTCATTGTCACTTAAAAGGCTTTCTGATTCTTTGTAAGCATGGACCCTGTGTTGGTGTCAGCAATTTCATTATCTAAGGTTCTTCCTACTAGGCAGGAAAGGTAGATGAGGCTTAAGTTTGACCCTCCTCAATGACAGATGTTTTACCTGAAGATTGGGGGGGGGGGAACAGAGGTTAAATCTACTCTGCCTGCCCTGCAGAGGACAGAGCGAAAGGCTTTGCTTCACCATACTGGCAGGCAGGCAGGACTGAAGAAACTAGGAATAAAACAGAGACAGAGATCTGGCTTTCTCACAAGGTAGCCCATCTGCTCTGAAGACTGTGGTAGAGGCTGAAGATAAATATTCCTCCTAGATCATGATAGTAAAGAGAATGCACAGACAGGCAAAGGTAGCAGCAGCTACAAGAAAGCAGTCTGCAATCATGTAAATAGACACATCCAAACTTTTCAGATGCAGTTGAACAGTCCACTGAACTACAGACTCACCATTTGCAACCAGTGACCAAGACATGAGATTAACTAGGGAGTAACTGAAAGTTCCTGATATTCTCCCAGTGAAGACTATCAACATTTAGCTGGGATGAGAGAGAAAAATGACAGAAGAAATTAAACACAGTAAGGAACTGATGGGAGGTGACAGTGTTTAGCTTCCCTCAGCCATGTATACCATTATTTTTTAAAAAAAATTGACACCCCCCCCCCCCCGACCCACCTAATGATCCTGAGAAAGAAAGGAAAAGCTCTCAACTGACATTGCCTTTTCCGGGCCACCATGGTTTCCATGCCTATTGGATGCCTCCCTGGTCAAACACTAGTTTCAGCTTTCAACTGTGATTTTGATACTCCCTTTTGTGTTCGTTTGCCCCTTTGGATGCTAGCCTAATGACAACATATTGCTGACCTTTGTTCTGTCAAAGATACATACTACCTTACTGCTAGCAGTTCCTGGCCAAAGAATGCTATTTTTTTAGCATTTTTTTCTTCATAACTACTGGGGGGGGGTTAGACCCTTCCTTTAAAAGAAGAATTCCATCTGCTTAATGAAAGAAATGTTTGGGTTTGACCTAATGTTTTCTTTCTGGGAATATTCACATGGGAAATTTCATCCAATAAAGAATCTCAGAGCAACTAAAATATCATTAGAACAATATATAGCCTATACAATTTGGCTACATGACAGCATCACTAGGGCCCCTTTCAGACAGCCTTGTAAGCTGTCTTGGTAGCCGGTTGCTAACAGATTTTTTTCATGTTATTTCAGATACAACTGTTTTATCAACTGGCTGCTAATCAATTTTATTTACCTTTTCATACAAAGCCAGTTGCATCTGGTGAGCAAAGCGTGGTTGAGCCATTCTAGAGGTAAACTGCTTTCTTCCATTTTCACCTCTTCTTTGCACTTCTGAATCACTGTAGTGTGCTGTTTAAGTCTGCAGTGCTTGTTTCCCCTCCTGCCCTTTTTCGCCGTTTGATCTTCCTCCAACTTTTAAAAAGCATCCTAAATTGAGTGCTATACCACTAGACCAATATAGTTCTTCAATACTACAATGGCACCATTGAGATGCCTTGGTACCATTATATTGGTCTAGCACTATAGCACTCAACTTAGAATATTCAAAAAAAAATTGAGGAAGATTGCATGGCGACAAAGGGTGGAGGAAAAGCACACCACTGTTTGAAATGGCCAGATTGCTTCTGAGACAGCTCATTAACAGAATTAAATTCACTGTATGAAACTTCCATCCCTGTATTGTTTTACTCAGAACCAGGCCAACAACAGATAACATCCGGTTTAGAATGGTAATGTGAAAGGGGCCAAGAGTAAGGTTCCCTTGTGTTAATCTCATGATTCCATTGGTCAATTAAATGCATGCCTGTGCAATCAGCATACTCATCATATAGTATTTTGGTGGATATAAGCATGAAGACAGCACATTCATAATCCAAATGGTTTTGTTTTCTTTTTCTCTTTTTGAATGGGGGCACACTCTTCAGAACGCCTTAATTCTCGCTTCCTCTCCTTTCAAATGTCTTTACTCTCCTTCCTTTGATATCAATCCCACTTCTTTCCCCACCTTCATCTCATTCTCTTTCTTCTCATCCAGCACAATCCTCAGTGCTGCTGTAGAGGAGGAGCTGATGCATGATGACAGGAAAAACTGGAAGGAGACTTGTTCCCTTGCCAACTGTACTTGCTAAAGAACTAAGATCTACAAAGGATACAGGCAAAACTTGCATACATCCAGCAAAAGGAGGTCTTAATGTCAGCCTTTAACTTCATTCCCAGATGAAAGGAATGCCAGCTCTTATTCAGACACCCACACACAAATTTAGGTGTAGAACTGCAAGATTTTTCAAATAATGAAATATTTAAAAAGAATTCTCATGCCAATTCTAATTGCTATATTTACCAGCAAGGAAACAGAATTTGTACAAAATGCTTCTCCGTTTCTCTGTTTAATTAAATTCTACGCCATTCCCGTTTCTTAAATTTGCATGAACTTTGTACTTCAAAGGCTGATTTTCTGATTAGCACAGCCTAGTTCCCATTAGTTGTATAAACAACAAGGAACTGAAATCAGAGCAATCTGCCATGACTTAATTTTAGTCTCTGCATAGGGAATTCTTTACATTCTCTTCACCCTTTGCTGTTCTGTAATTAATCTTTGATGATTTGCCCATATAGTCTGTTCTTTATAGAAAAAAAGGGTTTTTTATTTCCCTTCCAGTAAGAGCAGATGTTTACTCTTTTTGCTTTGGAAGTTCCATCATTATAGGGACACTGGGTTGCTCTAACTTAGATCTGAAAGACATACAGTAATTATATATTTTTTTAAAAAATTACTATATTGTACTTGCTCTCATCCAAGCAATTCTCATAATTAAATAAAAGAGGAGCTTTTGTTAGTCTTCAGCTCAAATTAATTGTACCCATTTACAGAACATCTAAATTTAATCCAAACCAATTATATTACTTCTTTCAGCATAAAGAACAAAGAAATGGGCTAAGAAGGCCTTGCAATTTCTAGTATGACTGCTGGGGAAGAAGCGGCACAGATGAAAGCAATCCAGGTCGATTACTCCATTAATGGCTTCTTTCAAAGCCTTGTTCCAGTCTTTCCTTGGAGAGAATCTAATGAATCAGGCAAGTGTTCATTGTTATTAAATAACACTGTACAATGGACAGTAGTTTTCTACATAAAGGATAAAAAAGCCATTACTTCCAAGTCATCATATGATATCTGTATACAAGTTAATGAAAGTGGCCTGTATCATTCACCTCACTTGAGTGGTGATTAAGAAGGCTGGAGGAACTCCACCCAACTTCCTGCTTCCCGCTGTCCCGCTAGAACTCAGAAGCAGCACAAAAATAAATGTTTGATTAACAGCATCTTACAGACAGTGTAATATTTTCCTCCGCAGCAGTGCTTGTGAAATGACCCTGGTGCAGGAAAACATACAAAGTGTTACATCATGAGTTTCTCAGTAAAGGCCTGCCTGGAAGACAAACTGTGTAAAGTAATTAAATAAATTAATTTACAGAGAGCGCAGAATGTGGATAACTTTGGCAAAGGATTTTGATCTGCAAGTGGAAATCAGAATCCCCTGGATCGTGTTTGTTCGTATGGACTGGTTTGAACCAAATGCTGGTCAGGGTGCCTAGCAGCATTATGCCAAGCATGCTTATATATTAAACCAGTAAGAAGGCCTGAATTCTATAATGTACCTTCAGTACCACATTCTCCAGTGCACTGAACTTCAAGTGACTCAACAGATATGATTTAGAAACATATAAAGGAATAATAAGCATTAAAAAAATTAAAATGAGCATATTCCTTGCTCAAGCATTGGTAATGTTGCCTTAATCCTTCTTACAGGCTGTAGTATGAAAATATCCATGTATTCAAAAATGTTTCAACAGTAAGAAAAAAAATCTGGGTTTTAGAATGTTGTACCATATTTCATAATCCTTTTACATACCGTATGACATCTGGGATTTAATGACTGAAGTTTTTTTTTTTCTTGTTGCTCTTTCTGTTTTGGAACCAAAATGAATTTTATGTCTCAGTCTTTGCCTGTATTTGTTTGTTCTTGACCTATTTTTCCAGGTGAAACACTGATGGTAGGAAAAACTGGAGGCTCTGATCTTTTTCTTTTTTTAAAAAAAACTCTTTAAGATGAACTTGCTCAGCCAGATAAGAAATGTATGGATTTCAGCAATGCTTTAGATTTCAAATAAATAAATCAAAAATGCAAGAAAAAGAACTTTGCTAATTGTTGTGCAAGAAGAAATTTGGGGCTTTCTCACTCTTCTCCTCTCAGTGAACAAGCAGGACAGCTGGCAAGGGCACCAGAACAGAAAGCAATATCAGAAAGCAATATTTTCGCTGTGGGAAATACGCTGCGTGCTCCTGCCCCACCATATGGTATGCTCACACATGCCTCATATGTAAACTGCTGGTGGAAGAACACCTTTGGGATGGAAACACTGTTCCTTGTTGCTTTATATTTCCACATTTAAAAGATGGTATTGGGATAAAGGGTTATTGGAACTTGAAATGCAATTGACCTGCTCTCTGGAGATGGGTGTGAATGGTATCCAGACTGGCAGACTAACAGCAGCCTCTGCTATTGCCTCTGACCATTACCCCCACCTCCTTCAGTGTTACTGCAATTATTTCTTTTACAACGGGAAAGAGCCAGTTGAAGCTGCATCTCCTGGAACTTAAAATCTAGGGGAAACCACTAGGGTATTCATCCGTCCAGGTCAGAGAATGAGCATCATAGCATAGCTACTTGATGGGGAAACCATCCTATATATGCATTACAGCTACCAGTGCTCTTTCCCAGGGATACAAAAGGTTCACTTTTTAACTAGAAAAAAATGGCAGAGAAGGTAACTGATGGAGGAAGCAAACAAAAGGGCAGGGGAAACAAGCCATGAGACAGAAGAAGAGCTCTATAGGCTCATACCAGGAGTTTACCTAGTCCAGCATCCTGTTTTACACAGTGGCCAACCAGTTGTTCTGAAGGACCAATAAACAGTGTATAGAGACCAAGGCATGCCTCTGATGTTGCCTCCTAACACTCGTATTGAGAGGTTTAGTGCTTCTGTATATGGAGATTCCCTTAACTCACCATGGCTAGTACCCATTCATGGTCCTGCCTTTCATGAATCGACCCCCTCATAGCCATCATTAGATCATTGGTATTGAATTCACCAACTGAATTATTCTTTGAGAAAAGAAGTACTTCCTTTCAGCTATCCTGAATCTGCTATCCATCAACTTCCTTGGGTGTCCCCACATTCTAGTACTATGAAAGAGACAGAAAAAGTGCTCTGCGTCCACTTTCTCCACCCCATGCAAAGTTTTCTGAACTTCCATCATGTCTCATCTTAGACATGTGAAAAGCCACGGCCTCTTCAGCTTTTTTCCTCTTAACCATCTCGATTGCCTTCTTCTGCACCTTTTCCAATTCTGTCACCTTTTATTATTATTATGTTTAGATACGGCGATTAGAACTGTACGCAGTATTTCAAATGAGGCCACACCATAGATCTATACAGGAGCATTACAATACTGGCTGTTTTTGTTTTCAATCTGTTTCCTAATGCCCAGCATGTAATTTGGCTTTTTCATTACTGCCTCACTCTGAGTCAATGTTGTCATACAACTATCCACTACAACCCCAAGGCATACTGCTCTTTCAGTTTCTCTGAGTTCAGAACCCAGTCAGGGGTCTAAACAGTAAGGAATATACTGATAAAAGAAGACACTGATAAAGGTACCACTTCCAGCCTGCTTTACTACCCAGCCCCCTCAAAGGAAGGAGGAAGACCCTACTAGCCAGCCATGCCCCATGCCAGGCTCCACCAGGTACCGCCTTCCCTGCCCCTGCCAGAATTGGCTGGGTACTTCCTTCCCCACTACACACGGGGTGAGGACTGGCCCTCACTTGAGGTCTTTGTGGCCCTAGTGGGGGGGGTGGCTTCCCAGGCCCCCAGCCCACTGGGACTTTCTCCTGTGGTCAGAATGACCAACCTACCCCAATCAGTTGTCTTTAATACACACACTCTCTACCGTAACAACACAGCATGATCTATGACCTGTAACATTCTTACTATTTTGGAGACAAAGTATAAAATTCTCACTTGGTAATCTCAAAACTGCAGAATAATTGAGTATAAATATTTCATCAAAAGATTCTGCATAGCATGATTCATTGCTTTTTGTTGCACAATAAGTAGGTAGACAGGATTAGACTATTAAATAATTGGCTGCTGTTTCAGATTATACCACGCATTTGGCAATACTATTGAGCAGATGACAGCCATGGTTTTTTAAGAGAAGAGCTCAGCAGTGCTCACAATAGGAATTGTGTGTTCCACACCTTTGAATTTCTCATTCTTACTGAATAACCATATCACAAGCAGAGCACAACAGAAAATTTGTCCATGGTCAACAACCACCTACATAATACGAAACACAAGGGAAAGCAATGCTATTTGCCTGTAACAAAATTATCCAGTCAGGAGAACCTCAAATTTTTAATGTGATTTTGCAGAGGTAAAAAGTCAGCAAAGGTCTGCGTGTGTATGCAAAGAATGAATTAGCACATCAAATTATTTTCTCCTCAATCACAACTGAACTCAGGCATGTTATATAGGGAGAGGTTCAAGCAAACATTATAATAAATGTTAATATTTATCAAAGGGTATAATTTACTAGACAAAAATTTACATACACAATTTTTTAAAATTAACATACTTAACCCAAGGCCTATAATACCAACAGATGAATGCTTAGGACGGGACACAGAGAATGCAATACCAGTGCAAACCTGTAGCTGGAGTCCAGGCAAATACGCTGACACAAATGGTTAGGTTGTGTCAGAAGGATCAATGAAGATTCAAACCAGGAATCTCCTTATGTGTTGGTGTTACTTGAAGCAAACAACTCAAGGCTACAGGGTGGAGGAAAAGGTATTATTGCTCACACAAATCTATATTTGTTGACTTGTACTATATTTGCATCCCCCCTTTCTGCTTGGTTCAATAAGGTGTATTCAGTTTGGGTTTCCATCAGTTAATGTACTATATTTGTTGATGTGTACTGAATAAAATAACATTTATATTTATTTATTTATAACTTGAATTTCTAAGCTGCCCTCCCCCATAGAGTTGCCAGACCCCTCGGTTGGGCAGGGGTTCCCCGAATTTTGGGGGCTCCAGTCTGCTGCTTGCCAGTGGGGAAGCACCACCCCTGAACAGCCCCCTCCCATGTTGATGTTGTCAGTGTGATGATGTCACCTGGAAGTGATGTCTAGAGC